>NC_056744.1:242208355-242508355 GCF_019279795.1 Protopterus annectens
CTCGCATATGCTTAATGTGTGTTACATAAACACAGACCGAACCACAAAAGGAGGGGGAGTTTCCATATTTATCAAGGATATCCACACCTCCAGGTTAGTGGCATTGCACGAAGTATCAGAGACCATCCATGTGCAACTAACAGTGGGCAAGACTGCTTTTCAGTTTATAGCATCCTACAGACCACCCTCTCAAAGTCAGGAATCCCATTCGGCCTTCCTGAAAACATTGGAGAACATGAAGATCTCTCCAAACACCATTATATTGGGCGACTTCAACTACCCAAACATTGACTGGGAGCACTACTCAAGCCCCCTTAGCCCAAAGATTCCTGGAAATTATACACTCAAATGCTATGGAACAACTGGTCACCACTCCCACAAGAGGGGACAACATACTAGACCTGATCATTACCAACATGGGGACTCTATGCTCCACACCAGAAGTATATCCCTCATTGGTAAGATCAGACCATAAATTAATTTCACTGGATGCCCACATCCCGACCCCACCCCCAGCCCAGAAAACCACAGTGAAAAACTTCTCAAAAGCAAACTTCTCACTTCTCAAAACCAAAGTGGAATCCTTCAAGGCCCCAGGGCCAGTGGAAACTACAGCCCAAACTGCAGAATCCTATATAAATGCATTCTACGGACATCTCCAGGAATGCGTGGATCATGCTATCCCAAACAAAACCAAGACCCAATCATCCAAAGGCAGGCGACCAGTCTGGTGGACCCCTGCCATAAATAAACTGTACAACAGAAGGAGGAAGCTACTACATGATAGAGCAAAATCCCTAATAGGGAAGGCATCTCTGATCAGTACTAGCAAAAAATTATGATCCCTCATAAAATCCTCCAAGGCCAGCTTCGAGAGAAAAATTGCACAGGACACCAAAGACAATCATAAGGCTTATTTCAGTTATGTTATAAACCTGGGATGCAACTCCCAGACTTGTTCTGAGTTTATTCTAAATGACAAAAAGTACACTGAACCCACAGACATCGCCAACATCCTGGCAGACAGGTTCAGTGCAAACTTCTCCACCCCCCCAAAAGAGCAAGTATCTATCCCAGCAGAGGGCTGCCTCCCAAACATCTCAGATGCTCAGGTGAAGGCTGCCCTCTCCAAAGCAAAAAACACTGCTTCCATGGGACCAGATGGCGTCCCAGGTTGCATCCTACATGAACTACAAGAGGAACTAATCCTCAAATAAAACAGCTATACAATCTCAGCCTCACTACAGGATATGTGCCCACAGAATGGCGTACAGCAACAGTGGTCCCACTCCACAAAGGTGGAGCCTCTACGGACCCTGGAAACTATCGCCCCATAAGTCTGACTAGCTTAGTCTGCAAGGCTATGGAGAGGATCATCATGGAGCTCATAAACAAAGACATTGGGGACCTACAGACACTAGATCCTACCCAGTTCAGCTTTGTCAAGGGCAGATCCTGCCTTTTGAACCTGGTTGACTTCTTTGAAACATTCACCAAAGCCATAGATGAAGGGAAGGTAGTCCACACAGCCTATCTCGACCTTGCAAAGGCATTTGACACAATACCCCACTCGGGCATCATAGATAAGCTATCCAGCTTAAATATAAACCCCTATGTCACAAGATGGGTTGCAAACTGGCTCAAAGACAGAACCCACAGAGTGAGAGTTGCTGGAGCCATGTCAGACTCGAAACCGGTCACAAGTGGCGTCCCACAGGGTTCTGTCCTGGGACCACTCTTGTTTGGTATATACTTTTCCGAGGTACAGGCAAATGTGGGAGGACTATGGCTCACTAAGTTCGCAGACGACTGCAAACTGGGCGCCATAATCAACTCTCCAGCTGACACAAACATCCTTCAAAAGGTCTCACAGAGACAGATAACTGGTGCCAGCACCATGGTTTAAAGCTAAATGCCAAAATGTATAGTCATACCCTTTGGCAAAACAATGTGCCCACAAATTACCACATAGGCGGAAACCCATTAAGTACAGAGAAAGTTATTAGGGACCTGGGGACCCAAGTTGATAGCAATCTCTCCTTTGAAAACCACATTGCCAAAGTGGTTAGAAAGACCTTCTACATAGCCCACCTCATCACGAAGGGTTTCACATCTAGATCAAGAGAGGTAATCGTGTTCCCTTTATTCATCCCTCATCAGGCCCATCATAGAATACAATGCCCCTTTTGGGATGTACCTTACCCGACACCTGCAGCAATTAGAAAGACCCCAAAAGTATCTCACCAAGAGGATCAAGGGTCTCAAACAGATGCCATATGCTGCTCGGTTAAAAAAACTCCAGCTCTACTCAGTTGCATACCGCCTACTTCGAGGCGATCTATGCCTGACATACAAAGCTATGTCAAATCCAGAATTAATGGACATGCTCCACCTCAGTAAATCTAAATCCCTTAGAGCCACACGCTCGTGGGACTTGAACCTCAGCACAGAAATAAATAGAACTTGCTGGAGGGACAGGTTCATAACCCAGAGTCTCCCTTTGCTCTGGAATAGAATTCCAGTTCATGTGAGGCAGAGCACCTCACTGAATCTCTTCAAGAAGAATCTCGATAAGTGGATGGGGGATCGTAGGTTTGTCCCAGGGATTACTCCCATGTCACTATTAGACAGAGGCACAGTAAACTAAACCTTAAAAAGGGCACAGTATACTCAAATCAATGGGTGGCGTAAGCCATACAGAATCGGGCTAGGCTTATAATTGCCCCAGGGCAGATAGCCTAGTATGAACCTATGAACCTATGAACCTATATGTTTACTGCTGCTTATTTGTGCTTACTTGTGCCTTATTCATTATGACAGTACCACTTTGATTGAAAGGATATGGTTAAAAATCCATTGCGATACTCAAGTTCACTTTTACATGTTATTATGTCAGTTTTAAAGCAGAACGACATTCATTCCACATGGAAAATTATATGTGCTATAGTCGAAATTGAACCAAGAATGCCTGTTTGTTAGGCGGATGCTCTAACCACTACACTATTGGTGTGTTGCCTCATTTAGATGTATACCCATGGTTAAGAGTTACCCAAACACACACCTCAACACTTCACTAACACAGCAGGCATCCATTCTCCAGATGGATTCACGGTGTATCCACACCGGTACACATTGGCTGCTCCCTACCCCTGAAGACCCATCCCATCATTTGACTCACTACATGTATCCTCAGGAAACCCTAACGTTTAGTCTACAAACATTGGTGACATGTGTGACCAATAGGATACTATTCGCAATATATGTGTAATCCCACATGGGACACACTTGTCTTTATGTCAAGATTAGACTCTTACTTCCTTACATACTTACTCCTGTTAACATGACACTACAATGAATTTACTAGTCTGACTATATGGTAATGTACACTTTACACATGAGAACTAATTATGTACATGTTCGGCGTGATTCATTTACAAATAGACCAGTTTACTAATTGGCGTTGCCATTGCAGGCAGATCACAGGGATTATTCCCTGTGTGAGACAGTCCTCACATTTGATTTATTCAGCACAGCAATGACTCCGGACATTGTGCACACTTCTGCATTATAGCAATTTCGTCCCTTTCCTCTTATGCACTACCTATTATTCTATCTACTGTCGAGGTTTGTAAGGGCACATTCATGTGCTTATGTCTGCAAATGGAATGGATATGTTGCAGGGAATGCACTTCTACATATAGATGTATGCATGTGTATATGCATACATACATATAACTAACTCGCTGGCCTCCACGAGGTGGTCCAATTAGAATCAGGCCATCCAACCATGAGACTCCTGGATCCATAATCACATACCCATGATTCCTCGACCTCACCCAAGTTCGACATACACGCAATCCATCCATTATCCCATTACTTTCACAGCCATGACACACCACCACACATTGCCCTCCCCCCAGCGTAAGGGGCCCTACACCTATGTTGTCCCAACACATGTATTATCATGCTCTCCCACCATTTAGTCCTTGAACATACCTACCCTTGCTTGAGTAATGCACGGAAATCCAAATATCCTGTCAATTGTTGGTAGTCCCACTGGTGACTACCATCTGATTGTTTGTAAAGTAGACTTAGCAGATCAACAATGTTACTCCCACTGGTAAAACCCTGCCTGTGGTGTGAGTAGCAGTGCTTTGCTCACTCCTGGCCAGCTTGCTGTGACATATGCTGACAGCACTATATAATACCATAGTTGCTATTGATTCCCTTCTCACCCCTTGTCTATGCTTTATTGTTACAATGTTCATTCTTCATATATATATATATATATATATATATATATATATATATATATATATATATAAATATATTCATATATAGTGGTAAATCACATTGGTTGTGGTGTGTAGGGTCCTGGCATCAAGCCTGGCCAAGGCGGTTTATTGTGTTGCTGGTCAGAATGAAGGCCGTTGGACAAAGGCTGAGTACAACACTTTTCAGCAGCAGTTTTCCATTTCGCCATGTTTAACCTCCGTTTCCCATCATGCAAACACCTTCTGCATTCTTACTGTGATACGTCACCCCAGTTCACATTTCAATGGTATTATATCGTCATACAGCATAAATTATCAAGATATGCTTGTATACGGATTACGCATTGTAAATAGTGTGTGCTGCAGTCGAACCAGCAATGTCTGCTTGATAGGCGGATGCTCTAACCACTACACTATTGCTGTGTTGCTTCATTTGCATGTATACCCATGGTTCATAGTTACCAGAACAAACACAGCAAAACATCACTAACACAGCAGTCATCCATTCTCCGTTCAGAAATAAACCACACCACTACACATGCACCACACCCTACTGCTCTAGACACGTCCCATATGTTGGCTCACTCCAAGTATATTCAGATGCCCCAAGCTTATAGTCCTGGGACATATGTTCATATAATGGTCAGGGTGTTCAGTTAGTTTTCTTGTTTATCTGAATATATGTTGGGATTGCTCTGTATTTGTTTGAAAGGCAGACAGCATGTGGACAAAGTTAGTTCCAGTGTTAGTATCCTGCCTATAGTTGGAGATGCAGGAGATTTTTTCACCTCAGGCCAGCTTGATATGATAACACTAAATAATATGAGGGCTTTTGCTGTTGTTTCCCTTCACATTCATTATGACTGTTTTATTGTGACCATGTTAATTCTTCATGGATATGTATATATGTATATATGTTTGTACTTACACATGCATATACACCTACCTACTGACCACCACTTACTGCTGTGCATACCCGCTTATGTCAGCTTGTAAGTAATTATATAAAATTAGCAGTCCTTGCATGGCTTGGTCCCAGGAACAGAAACACCTTAGTCACTGGTTTGACCACTACACCATCTGTGGTACATTCTGCATGGATGGTAGTTAGGATATATGACTTTACTACAGGCATTCCACACTACTGGCAACAAATGTGATGGTTGGTGTGCATATGTATAGTACATGTTAATGTCCATATGTTTCTGAAAGACATATGTATACATTTGCAAGTATACATATTTATAAATAGGACACATACTTGACAACTACTTATATGCATGTATATGTGATGTGTAGCTGTAGTTATACGTATATAAGTATGTACATTTATAGATGTATGACTACATATCTGGGGTTGTACATTGCCATGTATATGAACACCTGCATCCGGGAGGGACATGTGCCATTTGTATACAGGGGTTGTGTGCATCATTACGACGTGGAACCTGGACAGGGTATACAATTTGTGGACATGTACTATTTGGACGATGGCTATGGGGAAGCTTCTAAGGAACATGTGAAAGGTATATATTCCCAATAATGCACATAGGGAGATGTGCATCATGGTCAGGTGTTTAATCCCGGGTCGTAGGTTATGCAGGTCCGGCTGGAGGCTGAGCAGGGTTGGGGACAACTACTGCTAATGCAACTTGTGTCCGGATGTCTACAGGGCTGGACATCGTGTTGTGCCACCAAGTCTAATCTTTAGAACAGACATTTATCCCATGAGGGATGTATAAAAATTATGGATGCCAATGACTCCCATTCTTTTGGCTATATGAAAATGAGGGAGGGTTATACATGCATGAGATACCTAGTTTGCAAACCTGAGACTGGCTAGGGTGAGACTGCCTACTAGATGTGAGTAGGGGGCACTATGTGCAGATATGGCTGGCCCAAGCTAGCAGCCCGTGTATGGGTGATTTTGGTGGACGTTCAGCAAGGGGGGGGGGGTGCTGTGGAGGAGATGATGGGTATTCAATTATGTATCCAGGTGTGTAGGGGTTGGATGGCTCAGTTCAGGCCAGACCATTATGTGGGTGTGAGCCGGTACCATTTCTGTGCATGTGTACATTTTAATGTTCATATGTTTGTGGGATTGTGTTCTGCAGTATGGCCTGTCAGGGTGCATTGGGGAATGTGAATGTATGTTCTTTGGTTTCCTTTTTGAGTCACCCCCTGCTCCCTCGTACACCTCCAGTTCACCTATTGTACATCCAACTCAGTCTCCCCTTGGCAAATTATTACATTACCTGTCACCCCCTCCCAAATTCCACATACACATCATACATCCCTTCTCTGGTTGCTGGCCCATGGCACAGACAGCAGCACACATTGCGTACTCTACATATCTCTGGTACCAATATGGTTGTGAGGACAACCCTAGCATATTTGATCTTCCACATGCTGTACTTCACACACATAGGTACACTCAAATACTTATCTTTCATGACATGGTAGATTGACCCAGGTAATACCCATTCATTTTTGGGCCATCCAGACAAGGACGACTCAGACCGCGAATGGACAGATATTAGGCGAATGCTCTAACCATTGGGCTAGACTTAGCAAAGGGCAGCGGCATGCAAACACGCTGCATTTCACTTCCACTTGGCATAAAAAGCAACACTACAATGAAATACGGACACTGGGTTTTAAATGTAATAGTTCTAGGGACGGGGGCTCAACATTCAGCTACGTGCTTGTGTGTTTACTCCTGTGATTTTATTATGTTGTCCGCGGAACTCTCTTGTATGCTTTGCATACATTTCAGTATCCACAGACACTGGCAGGATTGATTGGTATTAGAGGCAGTCTGTACTAGTCAGCATTTTAGGTTGCGTGACTGTAGCGGACATGTTCATGCCTCCGTGCAGCGCTTAAACATGCCCCCTGCACTCGCGCATGTTTCCTGTGCATGTGGACGGTGCAGCAGTGCGCCTTCATTAATATGCATATGGTGCTGCTGTGCCATCTCTATGCCGCACGATCAGTGCAAGGCTAATGCCGTACTTACGCTGAGTTTCATGAATCCCAGGGTATGTTTTGCCTCTGTTGCATAGGTTTGAATCGCACATTGTACAAATTAATTTTATCAGTGTGTAAAGCCACACAAAAATGCATCAGGTCTTACAATTTAAACTCCCAATTCATGTCTTCAAAGTTAAATCAATTAACAGGCACAGCAACACCCAAACCAAAAACTAATGCCAATTGTCACATTACCCTTCTTAGTTCATAAACTGCTTTAATTTCTGTTTGGCCCTGCTGCTCACTTTTTAACACAATGCAAAATCAGTTGGCATGCTTACTCAGGTTTGCCCATTAGTAGTAAATGCAATAACACAAATTAGCAGGACAGCACTCTTAACTGTTGCTCTTTTCCCTGAAAGGATATGTCTGGAGGCAGAAGGGAAGGTGCTCAATGTAGGACTCAAAGGTGGGGTGTTGAAAAGTCCAGAATCTTTATTGGACTATTTGCAAAGTGCCACAGCCAAAGGCTCTTGTAGAGGAACTATACCGGCTCCCAGTACAAGTCTGAGGCATGGAATAGTCTGGACCATGCTGTCTCCAGTGTGAATGGCATGCCATAAACTGGAGAAAACTGCAGGCACCATTTTACTGACCTCAAAAGGTGCAAGCAGGATACACTGAACTAGTGACTGTCTGAGTTTAGGACTGTGGACATCCTACAGTTGTGTAAGTATACAGATACAAACAATTTAAACTTAGACATACAGCTGCATATTGGCAAAACTGGACTACATAATGCTCTTCTCTTGTTCTCTTCTTATTATTCCTCAGCCAACAGGAGAAAATGGTGAACAGGGAAACCCATGCATTTCGAAAGAGTGAGGGAAGCAAGGGTTATGTATGCAGCAAAACAAAACTATTACTGTATCTAAAGTATTGCTCTTCTGTACAGTAGTAGCAAATTAAACATGCATATCTTAACTGTAAAAGCATTCATGAATGCCTGGCCCTGTAGCACAAGCCAACTATAGGAGTAACTTCTAATACTGTACTCAGACATTATGGGTACAAATAACAGATGTATAGTAAAACCATTTAAAAATGTTACATAATAATTTCAATATTACTGCATAAATGTCCTGCTGTTAAATTAATCTGTATACATTGACCATGCATATGTTCAATATATGTACATTGTAAGGATTACTTTGAGCAATCATCAGTTATTGTTTATAGTTTTCAAGATGTTTATTAAAATATAAAAGTGGAAATAAATGCTTATATTGCAATACTTCATTGTATATAATATATGATGGCACTGATTATTTCCTTTTTTTCTATTACTCCAGCCATTATCGCTTTTTTATTTTTGTATGTGTGGTCACAACATTTTCATGTCATCCATTTCTGATAATTCATAAAATGATTTACAGAACAGGAAGGTGGGCCAAGCACTGTGACTCAGTTTGCCCCAGCATCTCCTGCTTCCTCCACCGATGCGCGGCACAACTGGGCCTAACCTGGCAGTACTGCCTTTGTTGCCCCTGCACTAGCTGGGCCCTCCACATCAGATATCATTACTCATGCAGCTGGTGCTCTGGTATCCTTTGGGAGTTATGGTAGAGGTGAGGATTTTGCTACCCACCAGGACTTACAAGTCTTGGTGCATATGGTTATGCACAGCACCATTGGTGCACACCTACATCGGATGAAGTGGATGCTCTCTGTTATGGTCTGAAGAAAAACACATCAATCATTCCAGCAGCGGGTGGAATAAAGGGACAGTGATGACAGTTCTGTGGTTGAAAACTGGATTCTTACTGTCCCCATGCTTTTTTTTTCCTCAGTTGTTTTTATTGAAATTTTTAACAACAAAACATTAATATATGACAATAGAAATATTATAATAGAAATATACACATCTAAAAGAATAATAATAAACAACTAAAATAACTATTTACAATGGTATCTACTGTAAAACAAAGCTTTTTAAACAGAAAAAGAAATCTTATAAGAGTAGTTGTTAGTTAAATTATTAGTCTGTTTATCCAGCAGTTCTTTTAATTTCAACCATATATTATATAAATAGGTGATTCTAGATGTTCTTCTCTTGATTGTGATAAGTTCAAGATAACAGATGTCAGTTGTCAAGTGTACAAATTCCTTTATAGTAGGAGTAGTCTCATTCGTCCAGTTATTGGTGCTGACTTTTCTTGCTAATGTTAATATACTCCATAAAAGAGGGTACTTTCTTTCATGACACAAGTGGGGATAGGTGTATTCAATAAAATAAGAGATTTGGTGAAAATAAATTTATCATTAAAAGCAACTGTAAAAGAGAATTCATAGTATTCCAATATGTTTTAAGTTTTACACATTTGTAGAACATATGCTGTCAGTCAGCTTTAACATTTAGTTTACATGTACAGCATCCTATGTCTTTATTATACATCAATTCAACTTTATATGTTGTGATAAAGGTTCTATGTAAGAAATTTCAAGAGAATATCCTCCACCTTTGTGATGACGTAGCTTGTTTTGAAGATTGGGGTATTAGCTTTTTATCATCTTCACTTGGGGAGCTATTATTAATAAGTCTAAAATAATCCTAATAGGTTCCTCTTTAACATACTGTTGATTTCTTAAGAACCTTTTATAGTTTAAATAGCGGTCCCTTTCTAATTATATTCTGGTGCATTAGAATAATGAGTAAATCAATAAATGTGGGGAAATAATTTGTTACTATTGGTTGCATTATATGAAGCGTATATTCAACTAATTATGTATACTTTTGAATTTCTAGCCACATGTCTTTGCTTAACTCAAACTTTATTAATAACAATATGGTCAACATTTTGTAGCTTCCCATTGTCTAGTAACTGAAACCAGTATAACAGATTTTATCTTTCAGTGTAGTCATTGTTGATAAATTACATGAATTAATACTATTTTGAGTATAGGCAATTGGAATTACAAAGAAATTCCGTGCTTTATATGCAGGGTTTCTGAAAATTATTTTTAAGGAAGGTTTTATCATATTAATATAATAAGAGTTAACTGGCTTGTTTTTGTTTTCTGTAAAATAGTCTTTTACTAACTAGTGAAATGTATTAGTAGCCATGATTTTGTTAAATTATTGGATTTACCCCAAATATCTCCCTGAATATCTTTCTATATGGCATTATAATTGTTATTTAACCAAGAAATTATTGTCTTAACAATGGAGAATAAGGAAGATAATTCTAAATCTGGAAGACCAATAACACTAGATGTCAGGTCTATATTAGATGATTTAACTTGCAAAAGTTTGACTGTCATATAGTTGACACCATATGATCAAGCTTTTAAAAGTTCGAAAATCTAATAAAAAAATAAACTACACAAATAACCTATCTGAATGTTTTCAGCAGGGGGGCAAGCCCCCCTGCACCCCCCACACCCCACTCTTTAAATATACCAACTCTGAGGTCACACTACAGTGCAGAAAAGGGAAATCTTCCCATTCTGCGCTGTAGAGAGATTTCCATTAAAATGTTCAAACTTTCAAAAATTTGATCATATGGTGTCGACCATATGACAGTTGAATTTTTGAAACTTTGATCATCTAATTTAGACCCTAGATGTCATATCTCTAATGTCGTGGCTTAAAGCCAATCTAGGCTTATTATGGAACCATATAAATCTCAGAAATAAAGAATTATGCTCATTTATATTTTTTGAGGAGGTGGGAGGAATAAAAATTGTATTATGTATAGAATTTTAAGAAGGATAATCATTTTAATTAAGGAGAGCTTCTCTTCTATAGTGAAAAAATATTCCATTTATTAAGATTTTTATTTTATGGAATTTGAGTTATTATTATAATTAAAGGTTGTTATATCTTTAATATTATCAGACAAGATTATCTCTAAGTAAGTGATTTTACCATCTTTCACATTATGCTCATTTATATTTTTTGAGGAGGTGGGAGGAATAAAAATTGTATTATGTATAGAATTTTAAGAAGGATAATCATTTTAATTAAGGAGAGTTTCTCTTCTATAGTGAAAAAATATTCCATTTATTAAGATTTTTATTTTATGGAATTTGAGTTATTATTATAATTATAGGTTGTTATATCTTTAATATTATCAGACAAGATTATCTGTAAGTAAGTAATTTTACCATCTTTCACAAAGTATTTATGCAATTTCTTATCTATTTTATTAATATTATAAATAGAGGGTAGTATTTTAGGCTTATTCTCATTAAAACTGAATCCCAATTTCTTCTGGAATATTTATATTGTTTGGAATACTGCAATAAGGGAAGAATTGCAATCATAGGATGTCATCTGTAAATAATTGTGTTTTGGATATTAAATCATTATTTATTAGTATGCCATTAATATTTTATTTGATCTTATATAATTTGCAAAAGGTTCCATAATTAGAGCAAAAAGCAATGGGGACAAGGGACAACCCTGCTTAGTACCTTTAGTGATTATGATTGATTGAGAAGTTTATGAGCCTATCTTAATGTATGTAAAAAGAGTTTTCATAGAGAAATGTGATTAATTGCAAGAAATTATTTGAAAAATTACATTCATTCAGTACTAATAACAAATACTCCCAATTAACTGAGTCAAATGCACTGCTGATAGCCAGACTAACCAAAGTTATCTCCTTTTTGAATTATTAGTATTATCATGTATTGATAGTATTCTCTTGATATTATCATAGGTGCTCCTGTTCATTATAAACCCAGTCTGATCATTGTTTATCAACATTGGAAGAAATTGTTTTATTCTCGAGGCATAGACTGCCATGAATATTTTATAATCTACATTTAGTAATAAAATCGGTCTACATGAAAAACATTGTATAGAGTCTTTGCCAGGTTTTAAAATAAGGGATATTAGGGTATATTTTCAGGATGATTGCATCTTTGTAAGTCTTTCAGCTATTGAAAATACCTCTAGTAAAATACTCAAAGTATCCTTAGTCATTATTTTGTTTAGTTCAGATATTATACTGTCATTTCCAGGTGCCTTATTGGGTTTTCATTTAATAATTTGAATTTTGAGTTCAGACATTGATATTGGCTTATCAATTATTTTCATCTGATCTTTTAACGGTCTATTTTCAGCACTTTTGTTTTAGAAATGTTTTACTTAGTATTGTGGTTTGTACTGATTAATCTGATTAAAATGAGACCTGAAAACATCCAGAATATCTTCTATTTCAGTAACCTTTTTACTACTAAAGGAGTACAATTCTCTGATGTGGTTAGTTTTGACATTTTTGTTTTAGTAGCCAATTTATACATGGATTTAGGATTTATGGAATAATTTGTTATTTTAATCTTCTCTAAATTTATCTTAGTTTTATTTTGTAAAATGTCTAAATATTTATTGTTTAAGCTATTTATTTAATCTGTTAAATTATTATTTACTTTTTGACTATCTTATTTTAATTTAGCATTTTTTCCTGTAAATCCATCAATTATTTGTCCCATTATGTCCTTTTTTGTGCATACCAACTTGTAATTTTGCCAAATAAGTATGCTTTTAAAGAGTGTCTTACAAAACCAATATCTGAGATGTTGCCTGCATGATACATTTCAATAAATGTGGAAGGGATCTAATGACGAAATTGTCAAGTTCATGGAATACATAAATGGCACCACCAGTTATTTTAAATTTACATGTAACTATAGTGATAGGGGTATAGCGTTTTTAGATGCATATATTTTTAAAACCAATGATAATGAATTTGCCTCTAAGGTATTTAGGAAAAGTACCTACTCTAATGATTATGTATATTATACCAGTAACCACCCTAGACACATTTTTAAGAATATTATAAAAGGACAATGCATAAGAGGGGCTAGGATGTCATCTACAAAAAAGGAAATGGAGGAAGAGATGCAATTAATTAAAAAACTTTTTCTCGATAGAGGATACCCTAGGCTTCTTATAGATGATACGATCAACTATGTATCCAAACAATGGAATGATAAGTATATTTCATTATTAGGGAAGTATGTACATAAGATAAAGATGGGATCCACCAATAGTTTCCAAACAGGTAGAGTTTGTGTCCTCACATACACACCATATGTTGATAGTATAAAGGAGATTTTAACAAGGCATTGGGACATAGTTACTGTTTCAAAGGCGGACACGGACAAAATAGGATCGTACCCGAAAATAGTATATAAGACTGCCCTAATATAAAGAAATTACTTGAAAGGGCAGGGTACGAAGAGGTTCAGAAGAGCTAGTATATAATCCCACTAAGAAATGTGGGAGATGTAAGCAGTGTCATTATATTAACACCCAGTCTTATATCAAACTGGAAAACATGAATGGGACAAAGATTAACAGTTTGAATGGAAATTGTCATACAAAACAGGTGGTTTATTTAGCAAAATGTATAGAATGCCCTGCATTCTATATAGGAAAAACTGAAAGACAACTGAGACAACGAATTTACGAACATTATTATAAGATTAAATGCAAAGATATGAATAATGCACTATATAAACACATCAGTGAAGCAGGAGAACACCATCTGTTTCATTTTACAATTATAGACAAAGAGTACATTAACCCATTGGGAGGGGACTGGAAGACCAGACTTGCATGAAGAGAGAGCAATTGGCAAATTCTTACTGATGCCACAACGAAACCTGGCCTCAATGATTATGTTAGCATAAAGCCTTTTTTATTAATGAGATAACAACCAGTATTATATCTATCAGTGGTTTTGCACTAGTTTAGTACATATATATGGGGACAATGAATTTTATTACATTTTATTAAATCCATACCCTATGAGTTTTTAAGTAATAATAATAATAAATAATTTTCTAATGTATATAATAATAGCATTTTAATTATTTATTATCATATTGTAATTATTTATTTATTTATTATTACTATGTATGTATAAATATATGCACTATGAATTAGTATCATATGGATTATTATATTGCAATAGGTGACATTTAGTATAGTGAGAATTAGGTATATAAAATGCATAATGCTCATGGAGTTAGAAGTGAATATCTATGGATATGAACATGATATTGTATATTTATCCATTCGTTAATATATGTATAACTTTTAGTCATTCATTGTATAATATATAATATTTTTATAGAGTTATCAACTTCCTGGGTCAACATAAAGTTCCTTTTATAATATTAGGTTTTAATAACCAACACAAAGTATAGGATAGTAGCCATTACATTGTTTGCAAGTGTCTGTATTTTTAAATCTTAATAGCCAATGATTTGTCATGAAGTTTTGGCGCCGATTTTGAGTTAAAAAGGGAGTAGCAGCCAAAGCATATTGTTCTGATGAAGTCTGCCGGATGGCGGATGAAAGCGCTTAACGTTGTTTGAAGTGGTTTTTATCTTTGAATTTTTATGACATCTTGTATTCATTAAACTGTTTTTAAGGGAAGCTGCGTATAGCCTTTATTGCCGGCATCCAACCTGATCGAGTGTTGTTACATTTCAATAAAAGTTTTTTTTTATTAAAAAACTCCTTAAAGTCTATCATATTGGTTGTACATGCAGGTATCTTTTTAAATTAGGTGTTATTGTTAGAATTCAATATAACTTCAAATGTTATCACAATATAATCTGACAATGGGCAATACTACTGTGACGCATAAGGGATATTTGTAACCAATACTTAATAGTGATACACTGAATTGCATTGTCTGTCAACTAAGGGATTTTTTTCTATAGTTATTCTACAGTTCCTTTATTTCTGAACCCATTTTTACTGTTTAAGCTAGGCATTGCCCTGAATTTAAAACAGTATCTGAGTCTTTTCTAAGTCCTCCACAGTATTAACCCTAAATTATAGTGACTTATAAGGGATATTTGAAACTATACGATATTACTGATATAGTAAAACGATTTTTTGTTAACTAAAGGATTTTTCCCTTGTTATTATTACAGCTCCTTTTATCTGAATTTAGTCTACTGATTAAGTTATATATTGCTCTGAATTTATAGCAGTATCTGATACTATATGAGTTGTAGAGGTTCAAGACTACTACAAAGTATTTTTATTTATTTATTTATTTATTTATTTATTTATTTATTTATTTATTTGCAGTTTATTTGCCAGGATAGTCCATTGGGCCAAAATAAACCCGTTTTCAATGGAGTCCTGGGGAGAAAAGCTCCAAAACAATCTAGGTTACAATAGGTTAGGATGATAATTATACAAATGTTATAGATTCAAGGAAACAATTACAAATAGTACAGCAAACATTACAAATAATACAGACTAGTGATGAAACTTACAGATGATACAGACTAACAAAAGGAACACTGTAAAGTAAATACTGAGAACCCATTACATATTAGGAAGCATACACTTAAGAGGTGCAGCCTAGTGCATTCTTTGCAAATAGCATAGGAATAACAAGAATGTAGGAGTTAGGAGAAATGATAAAGGAAAATTGCTGGTGTAAACAGGGGAAAGAAAGGAAGATGGAAATTGCCAGCGTTAGTTATGTGGGGTGGGAGCAAGAGCATTCCCACTGGGATACTAGATGTGAATGAAGAGATTTTTTGAAAATAAAACTGTTAGAGGTGGTACGAATGGATGGTGGTAGAGAGTTCCAGAGGTGTGCTAGACCATAGGATAGAAGATTTTTGCCTGGGGGATGAGTTGGTTTGTATACTTCTAATAGATTTTGGTTGTTAGACCTTAATACTCTATCAGGTAGGTGCATTTTAAAGGCAGAAGAAAGGGAGGGACAGAGGGAGGGGTTGAAAATGAGCTTGTGTGCAAGAGTTAGTTGAGTATAGGTGAGATGATTGGGTAGTTCTAGCCATTTTAGTTTTTGGAGAGAGGAACAGTGGTGGGTGGAGGACTTATGGCTGGTAGCGAACTTGGCGATTTTGTTGTAGCAAGAGGAAAGTTGTGTTTTCAGAGAGGATTGTAGATTAGTTAGGAGTGGAGCTCCATAGAGATGGGAGGGGATAAGAAAGGAATTAGAGAGAGTGATTTTAGAGGGAAGTGTAAGGTAATGATTTTGTCGGTAGAGCATACCAAGTTTTTGATGTTTTTTTTTTATATTTAGTTGTAAGTGGGAGTTGAATTTGAGCTGGCTATCAATTTGGACCCTGAGTAACTTGGTCTCTGACACCAGTTCCAGAGGTGTGTTATTTTGACTAGTAATAGAGAATGTGTTTATATCGAAAGAGGTGACTTTAGAGGGGGTAAATACCATTAATTTGGTTTTAGAGGCATTGAGTGCTAGGTGATTTCTTTTCATCCATTGCTCAGTGGTTGAAAAAGCATCTTGAGTAAGCTTTAGGAGTGTAGGGATAGATGTGGAAGAGCAGATAATAGTTGAATCATCTGCATATTGGATGATGTTTGAGAAAGGGATAGAGTTGCTGAAATCATTTATAAATATATTAAAGAGGAGGGGACCCAGTATGGAACCTTGGGGAACTCCGGTTGGGGTATTAAGAAATGAGGAGGTGGCCTTTTTCCATTTTACTGCTTGATATCTATTGGATAAGTAGCTGGAGAACCAGTTCAAAGAGGAAAGAGATAGGTTACGTTTTGAGAGTTTAGTTAAAAGCAGGCTGTGTGAGATAGTGTCAAAGGCCTTAGAGAGGTCAAGTAATAGGGTAGAAACAATAAGACCAGAGTCCCGGGCTTTATTTACAGTTTCAGGGAAGGAGAGGAGGGCTGTCATAGTGCTGTGACTTGGTCTGAATCCATAACTGTGTGGCAGTTAGTAGGTGGTTATCTAAGAAATGTGCAAGGAGTTGAAGTTGGATACACTTTTCTAGGAGTTTAGAAATGGGAGACAGGATAGCGATGGGGCGGAAATTAGTAACATTGTTATTGTTGCCACCTTTATGTAAAGGTATGATAAAGGCCTTTTTCCAGATTTGGGGTACTATACTTTCTTGTATAGAGAGGTTGATTAGAATGCTAATGGGGTAGGCAATTGCTTCAGCAGCTATGCTAAGAAAGTAAGAAGGGATGTTAGCAGGAGCATTAGTGCATGGCTTCAGTTTCTGAAGGATTTTTTTTTATAGTAGAAGTGGGTATAGGTTTTAATGAGAATAGAGGGGAGTGGGAAGAGGGGGTATTAGGGGGTGATGAAGATGAGGAGGAAGTGAGAGTAGGAGAAGAGGTGGAGGGTAGAGAGTTAGTGGATAAGAATGAGGGAGTGGTAGCAGTGCAGGGTAGAGTGTTGGTAGAGGAGGATGGGGTGAATTGGAGAATGTGGTGATGTTAGAGAATGATGAGGTTAATTTGGAAATAGATTCAATGAAAAAAGAGCAAATTGGGTAGCTAAGTCTATATCAGGAGCATTAGGGTCTGGGGTAGGGGTGTCTGGTTTGCTGGGGTTAAGGAGAGTGGAGATACCTTTCCAGAATTTCTGAGGGTTTGTTTTATTATTGTTTTGAGTATGGAGAAGTAATTTTGTTGATCAGAGATGATGAGCTTTTTTACTTTATTTTGAAGTGTTTTGTATTCATTATGGATGAGGGGGTCCTATTTTTCTGGTAGTGTGCCCAGACTTTATCTCTGTGCCACATGGTAGCTAGTTTGTTTTTGGTAAGCCAAGGGGCAGTTTTAATTTTAATTCTCTTTGTCCTTAAGGGAGCATGGTAGTCTAAAAGTTTTAAGAATGTTGAGTTGAAGTGGGCAACTGCGTTATCTAGAGATAATGTTTTTAGACAATTCCAGTTTATTGCTTTTAGAGAGTTAGAAAAGGTTGTTGGGTTAAATTCTTTTTGGTTATGGATAGTAATATAATTATGGGTGCGATGTAGGAGTAAGGGTAGTTGATGAGTGAAGATGGGTATGTGGTCACTAAGGGGATCGGGAAGAGTACCACTGTCAGAGAAATAATGGAGATGAGAGACTAAAATCCAGTCTAGAATACTGCCGCTAGAGAGGTTTTTTGAGGGGCGTGTTATAGAGTTGATTAGCTGTGAAAAATTGTACAGGTTGATGTTAAGTGGGTTTGTAGGAGACTGAATGGAGGCCCAATTAATATTCATGTCTCCTAAGATTATTGTTTCATTGCTAATGTTGTTGAAGAGCCAGGAGTATTTTTGTTTTGTTTACTGTAACTGTGCTTTTGAAACTTTCATACCTGCTCTCTATTTTTGTACTGTCTGTCTTACTACCTTCTCTCTCTCTCTCTCTCTCTCTCTATATATATATATATATATATATATATATATATATATATATATATATATATATATATATGTATATACATATATTACTAGCACTGTGTTCCAGTCTGTCTCTGCTCGAAACACCTGCTATTTCCCAGCTGGACGCCATTGAACAATAGGGCAAAGTAAAGAAAAACCTAACAGCTCCCAAAGAGACACTTTCCTTTTGTAAAGGCAGTGAAAGTATGTATTGACACCAATACAAATAAACTAATACTTAACGAATGTTAACACTCTTGCTAGGATAACCAAGCCTCTCAGGCAGGTTTGCCAGCAGCCAAACCCTCTCATCAGCCTTTCTTTTCTGTCTTGTATTTTATCTAAGGTTCTTCTTACTCCCCTTCCTTCTCTGTCTTGTTCATCCTTACTTCCCTTCAGACTATCAAATCTAGCAGGGGATCTCTCCATTGCTTCATAGTGTCAGGCCACTAGGAGCCGTCTTAATCATAGCTTTTTGCACTGTAATTCCTACCCTATTTCTAAATCTCTTACCTTCTTGACCCTGTTCCCAGTTTCCATTACTCTGTTCCAAGCTTTCTCAGTCTCACCTATATACCTTCTTTTCTTGTACCAGGCATCCTTATAAGTTTCCTCTCCTCTAACATCCCGACCTTCTTTCTACTAGCCTCTGAACCTGTGTCTACATTCTTCCACTCTCAGACTTACCTGCTGAATTTCTGATACTTTGCTGATTGTCCCCCTCCACACTCTCCTCTCTTGTCTCTAGCCGCTCTGTTCGCCCTTCAGGCTCACTCCGCTCCCCTACCCTTCCCCCAATTTCCACCCGCCCCAGTACTCCTACATTTATACCACTAGTAGACCCACCCCCATCCTATCCACTCCAATCAGACAAATCTCATCATTAACTGGCTAAACCACTTTTAGTTCACATCACACTCAATAATTAACTAACCTACCTCCTCCTCTATTACTTAAAGTCACACTACTACTTCTCATCTGTACTTATAATCTACCTCTCATCCTCTCTCTCACCTCCCCAATCATTAAAATGCATACATCATTCATCCTTTCACAACCTCAACTACTTATCTGCTTATCACTTTTACCTCCTCTTGTAACTACTTATCTCTTAACCTCCTATGAACACCCACTTTACTCTACTCTTGCATTTCCCTCCATACACACCTCTACACCTACATCACCTTTCTCTCCAACCTTCTTAAATCTCACTACTAAACCCAAGTACCTACTAGCCAAATACCACAGACTAGCACACTTTAAGTTAAGCAACCAAAAATCTAGAAAACTAATTGACTGCTTCTATAAACCTCTCCAGCCTAAATATTTTAAACTCCTCCACTCACTGTTGGATGGGGATATTCATCCTAACCCTGGCCCACACCACACCAATACCAATGGCTACAAAAAAACAAAACCAAGCTACTTCTCTATCATCTACCACACCTACCAACTCTCTCTCTATAGCTCATCTCAATATACGAAGCTTTCTAATAAAATTACTCAAGTCAATGCCCTTCTAAAACTCCACAAATTTGACATTTTATGTTTATCTGAAACATGGCTAAAACCTACCATTAAAGACAATGAAATTACCCCACCCGGGGATAATATCATTAGACTTGACCGCACAGCCAAAAAGGGAGGAGGAGTAGCAATTCTCCACAAAGCACAATTACAAATTAGTACTATAAATCTGAATCTTCCCCTAGATAATAATGCCGAAGTAATCAGCTCCAAACTTCAAGTCAACACTAGTAAAGCCACAAATACCATTTGTGTATATCTTCCTCCAGGAAATAACATTAATACTCTAGAATGTATCCTTAGTTTGCTCTCCACCAACCTCCCTCAAGAAACATTAGTTCTAGGCGACTTCAATACTGATTGGAATTCCTGTAATAGTACAAACCCCACCTCCCATATAAACCTATATGGCTTTACACAACTCATTAATAGCCCTACCAGAACTAATAAAACCAACAACAATGAAACCACCATAGACTAGATTCTTACTAATACTCCCCAACAAACCTACCAATCAGGTACCCTTCCAGATGATCTAAGTGACCATTCACTAACTTATGTCATTAGACATAAAACCAACCTAATTTTACCTACCACTTATAGAACATTACGTTCAAAAAAGCAATTTAACTCTGAACATTTTCAAGCTGAATTAAAACAATGTAATTGGTCCCCACTAAAATACCTCCCTCTTAATGAAGCAGTAGAATACTTCAATTCCATATTCTTATCTATCCTGGACCACCATGCCCCAAGTCGTACCATCAAAACCAAAGGTAAAGCAGCACCCTGGCTAACCAATAATACTATGCAAAAAATCATTCTCCGAAACAAATCCTGGGCTAAATGGCGTACCACTAAGAATCTAACTGACCGCCAAAACTTCAGAGAGCTTAGAAACAGTACAAAAAAAGCCATCCTGACAGACAAAAAGAACTATTACCTTCAATTACAACAAACCTCTGAAAAGGAACCTAAAAAATTCTGGGCCAGTATTAATAATCTTCTATCCCCAGGCCATTCTATTACACCTAACCCTCAAGACTCTAACCCAGAGAATCCCACACAAATAGCTAATGACTTTAATTCTTTCTTCACTAATACTATCCAAACTCTTGCTAGTCACCTATCTCCCAACACCTCTAAGCTACTTTTACCTACTTCAAATCCACCTCCCTCCCTTCACTTACAACCAGTTTCTACTTCCTTTATCTCATCACTGCTCCAAAAACTAAAACCTACCACCCCTCCGCAGACAAACTTCCTGCAGAATTCCTGCAAATAGGAGCTAAAGCCATTGCCTATCCCATTTCTATTCTGATAAATAGATCTATAAATGAAGGAATTGTCCCTTCTATCTGGAAGATATGTCATATCATCCCACTACACAAAGGGGGGAACTCCAATGACTTCTCTAACTTTCGCCCCATAGCACTTCTATCACCTATAGCTAAAATCATGGAAAAATGTATCCATAAACAACTACTTAATCACCTTCTCCATAACAACCTACTTGCTAACTGTCAGCATGGATTCAGACCTTCCCACAGCACCACCACTGCTTTACTCTCCTTTACTAACTCCATCAACTGTAACCGCAACAATAATAATCTATCATCTTCAGTCTTCATTGACTTATCTAAAGCTTTTGACATGGTTAATCATAAACTTCTTCTGCACATACTAAAATCTCTCTCACTTGACCCTCCTTCCTTAACTTGGTTTACATCTTACCTAGAAAACTGTCAGCAGGTAGTACTCTGGAAAAATTCACTATCTAATCTTCTTCCTATCTCTTTAGGTGTACCTCAAGACTCTATCCTAGGCCCCCTTCTATTTTCTATCTTTATTAATGACCTGCAATCAGCTATCCCAAACACTACCTGCATACAATATGCAGATGATTCTACTATAATCTGCACAGCTACCTCTCAAACTGAACTCCAGTCTCTTACCCAAAATGCTTTTATCACTGTAGAACAATGGTTCTCACACCGCTGCTACTCCTTAACACCAAGAAAGCCAAACTGTTACTCTTCTCACCTACCCGTAAGTCCACCCCACTAAATTTCGCTCTCACTTCCACTGACGGTACTCTCATTTCTCCTGACTCAACCACAAAATTATTAGGAATAACTATTGACAATAATCTCAACTTTGACTCTCACATCAACAACACAATGAAATTAGTTAATAAAAAAATATGATCCCTCTACAGAATCAAACCCTTCTTTATACCTGTGGCAAAGACCACCATAGCCAGATCTCACCTAATC
This sequence comes from Protopterus annectens, assembly GCF_019279795.1. Taxonomy (NCBI): domain Eukaryota; kingdom Metazoa; phylum Chordata; order Ceratodontiformes; family Protopteridae; genus Protopterus; species Protopterus annectens. Next base: position 242,230,614 of record NC_056744.1, read on the forward strand.
TCTACTCTTCTCTATGCTTCCCCCATATACACTAATCTCTCCAAAAACAACCTCAAGAAACTAGCAACATCTTACTATAATATTGCTCGATTTGCTACAGGATCCCCTTTTAGAACTCATCACTGCCTGAATCTAAGACAACTAGGTTGGCTTGAACTTCCTAACCAGAATCAGAGCATATGACCTAATACACATATTCTGAAGTAACAGTTGTTTATAACTCTTACTTATTGTCATTAGTCAGTAAGTGTAATTCACCACCTTTCCTTCAACAGCCACTAATTTTAGGAGGGATTAAGAGGGACAGAGTTAAACTTTCAGTCAAACTCAGGGACGTACCTGACATTCAGGGACAGTTGAGTGGTATGGACAATACTCTAGCCATTGCAACTGTCCTGATTAGGGGACATTCTCATGTTGTACGTGTCTGTACTGGTTGCTTGTTACAGGTTTTGTATAACTGATACGTCGATATGTCATATGTAGTAGCATAAGCAACTTTACTGCTGCTAGACTACGCTTTGATTTGTTCCGATATGTATATTTCTGTACTATGCATGGCTGTAGGTATGTTCTGCCCTGGTACATCTGACATTTCAACAGAGCAGATTCCACTTTGGCCATTCAGAATGGTGGCGGCCCTATAGACCCTATATGTAGAGCTATCACATGTGTCAAGGCAACACATACACACAGCCAGTAGTAAACGGGCGACTTCCACGGTTTGCATACGTTAAGGTTATTCATGTAGCATTATAATTGATAATACTGTTTCCTATTACATGTAGCTGTTACTGATACAACAAATTGATGTCTGACACCACTACACACACTATATAGCCTCCATTCCCGAACTCCTAGGCCATGTGCCATAACTGTCATTTTGCAGGACACAACTGCCCAGACGGGTGTGCCCCTCGCAGGCGTACGGGTGTTGAACCTCTTCTATTATGCTATCATCTACCTAAGGTGGTCAGCAAATTATGCACTTTCTGTCAGTAGCTGAACTCACATACCAGTGGGTGTGACTGATCACTGTATCAGGAACAATGCATAACACCCTGTGGGACACATTTAGATGATTGGTTCTATTAACCAGACACATTCACAGTCACAGAGCATATGTATTCATTCACGTTTGTCGAGGTACATGCTGTTTATGACTCATACATGTTGTCATCTGTCATTACCTGTATTCTGCCACCTGTTCACCTAATATCACTAGTTCTGGAAGTGTTTAGTTGGACTTTGTTACATTCTGATACATAACTATGAGCGTCCATGCTAATTGGGTACACTGCACTGATTTGGTCTCTATGTATTTCCCCGATGGTTTACAGACTATCCGGTAGATGTGCTCTTCAGGTTTGGGAGGTGTAGGCATATGCTATGCCCACATAGGAATATTAATGACTTCCACTGGGTGGGCCTACTACATCTCTGCCAACCAGCACCTGCACACTTAAGCCCATTAATGCATACTCATGGTCCACCTACCTGGCACCCCTCTACAGCAGTCGTGACAAATACTTACTGCGAGTGCAGCTGGGGTATGAGCACACCCCTACACATTGCCCACTCTCCCCGTCTCGGGGCACATGTCATACATTTTGTCAACCCATGTATTATCACACTTGCACAACCAACTGTTCCTTGTACACCTACATCCTGCTCATATTGATGTCAGCAGATTCACACGTACCTTGAATTTTTGGGGTCCCGCAAGGGACACCTTTATCCATGTTTAAAGTGTAGACCTTGCAGAACTCTCCCACTGGTACTTTCCTACCGATGTTTTGGACAGCGGCAGTGTATTGATCTGTATTGCCTGTCTGTATGTCTGTCCAGCCTAGCTGGGCGATGTAGGGGGTACAACGTTTATTTATTGGAACTCCCAGTCACATATGCCCGGGCTATAAATATGTTACCCCTAATTGCTGTGAAGTAACCTATTTATGTACATGTGTATATCTACACTGACATATATATTTTGTTTTGTGTGTATGTGTATATATCACTACCTGTTGTTTGTGTATATATATCTATCTATATATATATCTGTAGTATTACCTTGTGTGTGTGTGTGTATATATATATATATATATATATATATATATATATATATATATATATATATATATATATATATATCCTTATGAATATATATGTGTATGTAAATTAATATAGATATATGTATATATACGTTTTTATCTATATATACATCTGTGTGTCCGTTAACCTATACATTTCCCGGACATGGACACTTACACATGCGTATTGAGTTTTATCACTGCTTCAACAGCATACTATTGCCTTAGTCATTATGACACCGACACTTCACTCTGGTGAACTTGTGCTCAGTATATTGCACGTTATACAGCGGACAGATGTCGCACGTTTTTCATGTTTGGGGTGCCGCTGCTAACTGGGATGTGATACAGTGTCATTCGACCTATTACTCATATGCGCAGCCTATTATTCCTGCTACTGTGTTTGTTTCTGTGCACATTCATATTATTACTGTTGATCGGATGTGTGTTTGTGTTACTGTGACTGTGTTACTGTGACTGTACGTCAACTGTACATCAACATATTGTTGTCTTCATGTAGTTGTGTCTTTCTGCTTTTCCCGGTTTGGGGTTGTCACAGCAGAACTTTGTTCCGCTCATGGGTGGAGTATAGGTTTTACAAGCCGGGCTGCCAGCCCTGACGCACAACATCCGACAACGGTACGCCCATTCACACATGTCTTCATGCAAACAACACTCTATCTGGGAATCGCACCTACGTACTAGCTGACCTCCACGGGCCACTCCATTGCACCCGGCGCAACATACCCTAGCACTCCTGTGTCCATAATCACATATCTATAGTTTCTCCTACACACCCTTGTTGAGTTTCCATGCATAACAGCTATTATACACCTGATATCACAGCCATGACACACTTTAACACATTGCCCTCTCATGAGAGTTGGGGCCCTACACACATTTTGTACCACCTCGTGTATTCACAGGCTCACCATCCATTCATATTTGCACATACGTGTCTTTCCTGGTGTTATGGATTATGAACGATTTGTGGGTTATAAGTGTAGGTGGTCGCAACATGTACTACATTCCGTCTGTTTACAATGTTGACGTAGCACTTCAATGATGTTATGGCCACTGGTATAACCCTGCCTCTGGTGTGAAGACCGGTGCTCTACTCACACTTGTGCAGCTTTATGTAATATACGCTGTGAGCATTTCATAATTCCTTACTTGCTCTGGATTCCCTTCACAACCCTTATGTTTGCTTTCATCTTCCAGCGTTCCTTATATATATATATATATATATATATATATATATATATATATATATATATATATATATATATATATATATATATATATATGTCTGTGCAGTGACTGAAACCTGGTTCAAGGCTCCTGAGAGCAACCCAGCACTATCAGGTTTTACCTCATATCATGCTTTGCGGCCCCAAAACTTGAACCGAACCACAAAAGGAGGGGGAGTATCCAGATTCATCAAAGATACCTACACCTCCAGGTTAGTGGCAACGCACAAAGCATTGGAGACCATCCAGGTGCAACTAACCATAGGCAAAACTGCCTTACAATTTGTAGCATGCTACAGACCACCCTCTCAAACTCAGGAAACTCACACAGCCTTCCTGAAGACACTGGAGAGTATGAATGTCTCTCCAAATACCATCATATTGGGAGACTTCAACTACCCAAACATAGACTGGGAACATTACTCAAGCCCAAACACCCTAGCCCAAAGGTTCCTAGAATTCATAAACTCAAATGCGATGGAACAACTAGTCACCATTCCCACAAGAGGAGACAATATACTAGACCTAATCATCTCAAACATGGGGACAAAATGCTCCACACCGGCAGTATATCCCTCATTGGTAAGATCAGACCATAAATTAATCTCACTGGAAATCCACATCACGCCCCCACCCCCTGCACAAAAGACCACAGTGAAGAACTTCTCAAAAGCCAACTTCACACTTCTTAAGACTGAAGTGGTATCCTTCAAGGTCCCTGGGCCAGTGGAAACCACAACCCACACTGCTGAATCCTTTGCAAATGCCTTCTACGGGCACCTTCAAGAATGCATGGATCATGCAATCCCAAACAAAACCAAGACCCATTCCCTCAAAGGCAGGCGCCCGGTCTGGTGGACCCCAGCCATAAACAAACTTTACAACAGAAGGAGGAAGCTACTACATGACAGAGCAAAATCCCTAAATGGGAAGGCATCTCTGATCAGTACTAGCAAAAAACTATGATCACTCATAAAATCATCCAAAGCCAACTTTGAGAGAAAAATCGCAAAAGACACAAAAGACAATCACAAGGCCTTCTTTAGCTATGTTAGAAACCTGGGTGGAAACTCCCAGATATGCTCAGAGTTAGTCCAAAATGACAATAAATACACTGAACCCACTGACATTGCCAACATTCTGGCAGATAGGTTCAGTGCAAATTTCTCCTCCCTGTCCCCAAAAGGAGAAATAACTATCCCAGCAGAGTGTAGCCTCCCTAACATCTCAGATGCCCAGGTGAGAGCCACCCTCTCTAAAGCTAAAAACACAGCATCAATGGGACCGGACAGTGTCCTGGGCTGTGTGCTACATGAACTCCAAGAGGAACTAAACCCAAACATAAGGCTGCTGTTTAATCTTAGCCTTACTACAGGATACGTACCCAAAGAGTAGCATACGGCAACAGTGATCCCACTTCACAAAGGTGGTGCTTCTACGGACCCTGGAAATTACCGCCCCATAAGCTTGACGAGCCTGGTCTGCAAAGCTATGGAGAGGATCATTATGGAACTCATAAACAAAGACATTGGGGACCTACAGACATTGGATCCTACCCAATTTGGCTTTGTCAAGGGCAGATCCTGCCTTTTGAACTTGGTCGACTTTTTTGAAACCGTCACTAAGGCCATTGATGAAGGTAAGGCAGTTCACACAGCCTACCTTGACCTTGCAAAAGCTTTTGACACAATACCACACTCGGGCATCATAGACAAACTCACCAGCTTAAATGTAAACCCATATGTCACGAGATGGGTTGCAAACTGGCTCAAGGACAGAACCCACAGGGTCAGAGTTGCTGGAGCTATGTCAGACTCTAAGCCAGTCACAAGCGGTGTCCCACAGGGCTCAGTCCTGGGACCCCTCTTGTTTGGCATTTATTTTTCCGAGGTACAGGCAAACATAGGAGGATTGTGGCTGACAAAGTTCGCAGATGACTGCAAACTGGGCGCCATAATTGATACTCCAGCGGACACAAACATCCTTCAGAGAGGACTCATAGAAATGGATAATTGGTGCCAGAGCCATGGCCTTAAGCTTAACGCCAAAAAATGTATAGTCATACCCTTTGGGAAAAACAAGGTACCCACAAATTACCACATAGGTAGTAATCCATTAAGTACAGAAGAGGTAATCAGGGACCTAGGGACCCAGGTTGACAGTAACCTCTCATTTGACACTCACATTGCCAAAGTGGTTAGGAAGACCTTCTATATTGCCCACCTTATCATGAAGGGTTTCACATCTAGATCAAGAGAGGTCATTGTGCCCCTGTACTCATCTCTTATTAGGCCAATGATTGAGTACAATGCCCCATTTGGGATGTATCTTACCCAACACCTGCAGCAGTTGGAAAGACCCCAAAAGTTCCTCACCAAGAGGATAAAGGGTCTTAAACATATGTCATATGCTGCCCGACTGAAAAAACTCCAGCTCTATTCAGTCGCATACCGCCTACTCAGAGGTGACCTGTGCCTAACGTACAAGGCCATGTCCAATCCGGAATTAATGGACATGCTCCACCTCAAAAAATCCAAATCCATCAGAGCCACGAGAGCAAGAGACTTAAACCTCAATACAGAAATAAATAGGACGTGCTGGAGGGAGAGATTCATAACCCAGAGGCTCCCTACACTCTGGAACAGAATCCCAATCCATGTTAGGCAGAGCCCCTCACTAACTCTATTCAAGAGAAGTCTTGACGAGTGGATGGGAGATCGTAGTTTTACCCCGGGGGTCATCTCTGTGTCACTACTAGACAGAGGCACAGTAAACTAAACCCTAAATGGGTGTAGTATTCTCATCCTAAGGGGTGGTGAAAGCCACACACACTCTGGCTAGGCTTATAAATGCCCTAGGGCAGATAGCCTAGTACGAACCTATGAACCTATATATATATATATATATATATATATATATATATATATATATATATATATATATATATATATATATATATATATATATCTGTATATGTGTATATATATATATATATATATATATATATATATAGATAAATATGTAGATATATAATTGCATATTTCTGTTATGTCTGTGGATATTTATCTATACACACATCTATCTATATATATAAAAGTTACAGCTGTACAAGACAACATACATTTGCTATGCTAATAGCTGCGTACACCCGTGCAGGCGCACTTGCATCTACTTATTCTGAGTTACAAGTGTTTACAGGCACTTCTTTGGGATTACATGTGTCTTATTCCTTATGAAAGTACCACTTTGATGGAATCGGGTTAACGGACGCATGCGAACGCGGTCACCTTTACATGTATAAATGTTGGCTTTACAGCACAGAGGCATTCATTACACAATTAATATGTGCTATAGTCGCATTTGAACCGGGAATGCCTTTACGTTGGGCGTATGCTGTAACCACTACACTATTGGTGTTCTGGCTCATTTATATGTATACCCATGGTTCATAGCTACTCTGACATACATCTCACTGCTTCCCTTACACAGCAGGCATCCATTCTCCTGCTGGGAAAGCCGCAGTACTACAATTAGGACATTCCCTGTTTCCTACTGCTCTGGACCCGTGCTGCAAGTCTACTCACTCCAAGGATATTCAGAACTCTCACGCTTATAGTCCTCGCACATACATGTGTTTGAATGTCAGGGTGTTCAAAGATCAGACGTAGCACATGGACAGAGTTAGTCCAGATTTTAACATTCTACCTGTGTTTACAGATGCAGCTGTTTGGGCACCTCTGACCACATTATTGGGTCGGCGCTACATAATTTAGGGTGGGGAGTGGTTCCACTACATAATGCAGGTTGGGGGGGTGGTTTCCACATGTTTCCCTTCCCATTTGACTATTTCATTAATTTATAGATACAATGAATATTATTCTGGACATCTGTTATAAATTCACTACAGGTATGCAATACTCCTGTCAACAGATGTGACAGTTGGTTGGTGTACTTATGTGTACAGACCTCTGTGATACTCAGCGACTCGTTTCTACAGTGACAGGGACAAGGCTATGACAACTCAGGGACAATCACGGACACTTCTACCATATTAATACTATTAACTTGGAACGTGTTGACAGATTCGTAATACTACTAATTTTCTGCAGTTAAATGCATCTATTACTCTTCATTGTTGTAAGTAGTCATTCTCATTCAACACCTTTCCCCCAAAGGTCACTGGCTTTGTGAGTAGTTAAGAGGCTGGCCAGTTATTGTGCGAATGCTCTGACCATTGGTAGCATTGACATTGTCATATGTACAGGTTGGGATGTATTCTGGGGAATAGGGTTGCCACCTTTTCAAATGGCCAAGTTGGGACATTTTTTGAACACACATCAGATTTTACAAGCCGACACATGCCCACAGTCAGTACAAAGGATAGAACTTTACTTATTTGCCTACATAAAAGCCTATTGTTGTAGCGGTTTAGTTGCTTATTCTGTTTCTTTTAACATTTAGGTATTTTAGATACTGAAATAATTATTTTCTGCAACTATTACATAACATATTGGACATAATTATGTCCTATAATCCCAGGACATCTGCCATTTGTAATGTATTTTGTCAGGACACAACTGTCCAAAGAGGGACTGTCCCTTGCAAAGCGGGACAGATGGTAACCCTACTGCGGACACCAGATTGTTTGGGCCAACACATAGCCACGGTCAGTGCAGGTTTAGAACATTCATTTGTTTCCCAGCTGTGAGCCTTATACCTTGGCACTTTGGTTGTTTGCCTGTTTCTTCTACGAATTATGTTTATTCTATCCTGACATGACCGCTTTAGGCAACTGTTACATGCAGTATGGTACATAGTTATTTCCTATAATCACAGGACATTTGGCATTGTATCATTGTTGGTCAGGTCACACCTACACACGCATTAATTGTCCCTCACACAGTGGATCAGTGGGTATCCTGTTTACGTCAGTGCCTTCATCACCCTTATACCATGTGCCACTATGCGAATGTGTGCAATATATTGTCTCGCTTATTCGTGTCGGGACGCATGCGTCACTGGCAGGTGTTTGATCCTGGGTAGTAGGTTCTGCATGACCATCTAGGGCTGGACAGTCTCGTGCACCACTACTGCACATTCCAACTTGTGTCCAGATATCTACAGGACTGGACTTCATGTCTTCATACCCATTCTAATGTTTACACAGGTTACTTATCCCATGAGGGATATCCCAAAAATTGAATAAGACCAAAACAAGACAAATACCGACCATTCTTCTGGCATTATGAAAATGTGCTGGGGGTTTTACATACAAGGGATACATAGTTTGCAATCCTGAAACTGCCTAGGATGACACTACCTACTACATATGCGTAGTGGTTACTATGTGTAGATGTGGCTGCACCAAACCAGTAGGCCAAGTATGGGTGGATTTGGTGGACGTTCAGGTATGGGAGCGGGTTGTGTGCTGTGGAGGGGATGCTGGGTAGTCCATTATGCATCCAGGTGTGTTGCATTTGATATGGCCAGTTCCATCAGGACCAATCTGTGGGTATGTGCCGGTGACATGTTTATACATTTGTATCGCACATTTTAATATTCATATGTTTCTGGGATTGTGTTCTACAGTATGGCCTGTCTGGTTGTATTGCAGATGTGTATAAATGTTTTTGTGTTTCTTTCTGCTTTACCTGGTGCTCCCTCATACACCTCCGGTTCACCTATTCTGCATACGACACAGTGTCGCCTTGGAGGATTATACCATTACCCATCCCCCCACACACACATATTCCTGACACTCCATCCATCACTGCTTTGGTTGATGGCCCATGACACGGTCAAGGTAACACATTGCATACCCAACATATGTCAGGTACCTGTATGGTTGTGTGGACTACCCTGCCATGTTTGACTTTCCACATGCTATACCTCACACACATAGGTTCACGCCCATACTTAACTTTCATGACATGGTTGGTATACCCGGGTAATACCCGTTCAACTGTGACATATCTTGACAAGTTCAGCTTGGACTGCTGATGTGCGGATTTTGGTCGACTGTTCTAATCATTGGTAGGATGCCACCTTTTCCTATGTCCAGGATGGGATATATTCCGGACACATATCCAAATGTACTGGCCAACACGTACCCACAGTCAACGGTATGGATAATACTGTTCCTTTCAGCCTACATGTTGCCTTATTGTTGTAGCAGTTTATATGCTCCTTCTGTTTCGTTTACATGCTTATTCTATTTCTTGTCACATTTGGTATGTGAAATATGGACATACCTATTGTATGTGACTATTACATGCGTTGTGGGATATAATTCGGTCATATGGTCGCTAGATATGTACATTTATCGTGTTTTTTGTTATGGACACATCTGCCCAGCTGTGTACCCTCCCCTCACAATATTGGTCAGCTGGTAACCCTAACCATTGGGCTAGATGTACCTATTGGCGGTGCGCTAACATATGATGCATTTCACTTCCACTTGGTATAACTATCTACACTGCGTTGGACTACGGGCACACGGTTTTCAATGTCATTTGTTCATGAGATAGGGACCTGTTATTCCATACCGTGCATTTGTGTTTGCTTCTTCATTTTGTGTTCGCAGGAATTGTCTTGCATGCTTTGCATATGTTTCAGTATCCACGGACACTGACAGATGTGATTACTATTGCTTGCAAATTATTATATGCAAGCATTTTAGGTTGCACGTCAACAGCTGACATTTCCACGCCTCCGTGTGGCACTTTGACACACCCTATGCACTCGCGCTCCTTTCCTATGCATGTGGCTGTGGTGGCAGCGCACCTTCATTAATATGCATTTGGCGCTACTGCGCCATCTTCACTCCGCACGGTCGGTGCAAGCCTAATGCCGGCCTTGCGCCGAGCTTCATGAATCCCGGGGTCGGTTTTGATTTTTTTGGTAAAGTTTGTCTTTAAGTAATTGCCTTTAAATTATAGTCTTTAAATTATAGTGATTAATTGTTTAATTAATGACATCATGTTTTATATAAAGAAGTGGGTTTTGGGAATGTATTTTATCTGAAGAAGTGCAGGCATTGTTTGCACGAAAGCACTTACAAAACAGGTGTAGAGGGATTTTTCACAACAAGCTGTCTTTGTTTTTAAAGAGTTTGTGTTTTTCATTTGTCACAGTATAATGCCAAACTATATAGCTTGTTACATGAAAAATGTTACAATGTTTTCATAACACATGGCCATATCAAATAGAAATGTTGCAAAGATATGTGCATAACATGCCTCTGGACACTTCTGTTACATATAAAACAGAGTCACCCCCTTGCCACTGTTGAGAAAACCCTAAATAATTGGATAGGCCATCTGAAATTCTTCCCCGGTCAGGCTCATCATGCTCTCCTTGACGGCAAAAGGGATTTTGAATATAGATTATTGACTAATCTTGTAATGGTCAGAAGACTGATTGCCTAGCACTTAACTATAAACCTATGATTTTATGCCTTTATATAAGACAATGATGAGCTAGGGACGGTTCAAAGTAAAAAGTACTAGTAAAGCATTACAGATAGAGAAATCATTTGATGGGCAACAGTCTGTTGTATACTTTTCATACCTCTCAACCTGCAGACAGTGGAAATAGGTGAAAAAGGCTCTTGGAAAATAGGCATATCCAGTCAAAAATTCTGGACACCTAACTACCATTACACTTGAATAACAACTAACACAAAATTCTTAACACTTCCATCAGAAACACACGTTTAGCCAAAATGTAAAGGTCAGTATTTATGGCATAAAACCCTGGTGCCTTTCCTTCTTGGGGTTATCAGTTGCATCGTAAACATATTGACGAACAATTTGTATACCTAATTTATCTGACAAGTTAGGAGTTGCCTGACATGGCTTAGGCCAATCCCGACTGTAGCACCCACCCCCCTCATAACTGGCTCGTGTGGCTGATTGTTTATACTCGTGCAAAAAACAGGGCAGCAAGGTGTCCATAGTCTGTCACCCTTTCTCCTTTTCTGTACTGTCCTAATATTTTACCAGTGCAATCACTACATATTTTGGCTAACGGTTTAGGTGATGAAATTCTCTTTACCCAATTGAAGTTTGTTTGTTTTTTTTTGCCTCTACCATCCATTAGAAATGTGGAAGTATTGTAGGCACTTAGGATTGTGTTTAAGTCTCAGAATTTCTCATCAAATTTCACTGTCCTGCATCCTGTTCCCATATATCTCTTTCCAGATCCCTCGTCCTCTGCAGTAATTCATCTACACGCATTGCCCATTCTTCCCTATTCTAAGTTGCCAAAAGAAAACATTACATCTCTCCTTAAACCCTTGATCATTTATTTGTAGAGTCCCCTGCCATCATGTTTGAGTTACACTAGAAATTATGAATTTTGTCACAAAAACACTCTGATTGGATTTCACTGATAGCAACAGTGGCTCTGCCCTCACAGGACTATAGGCTTCTGTTTTACAGCTAACCTTATCTTAACCATTACCATGAACCTCTCTGGTTGCTGTGGCTGCTGTACTGCGTGCTTGCTCAGCCCCAAGCTCTAGCTGTACTCCTACCATAACCACCTCCTAACCTGTGTCTGACGACCTCGGTCCTCCTACAAGTGAATGCAAATTGGACTAACTGAACCTACACTGACCTCTCTGGGAATTGAATCCCCAAGCTCTAGCTGTACTCCTACCATAACCACATCCTAACCTGTGTCTGACAACCTCGGTCCTCCTACAAGTGAATGCAACTTGGACTAACTGAACCTACACTGACCTCTCTGGGAATAGAATCCTCAAGCTCTAGCTGTACTCCTACCATAACCACATCCTAACCTGTGTCTGATGACCTCGGTCCTCCTACAAGTGAATGCAACTTGGACTAACTGAACCTACACTGACCTCTCTGGGAATTGAATGTATGTTTGGACTCCATTACTGTTGATTTGTTTGACTCCCATTGGGTACCCTAAAAGAGCTCACAGCATTTCAGTACTCTAGCCTCCAACAGCCAGCTACCTCTCGGTCTGTACCTTTCCCCCTTATTTTTTGGATACTCTCCCTTTTCCAGCCTTTTTCACCTTACTTTTTCCCCTCTGCCTCCACACTACCATATCCTGATTTTTCGACCCCTTCTCACTATCTGTTTCCTACCTTAGCCTTAGAGCAGGATACCATCCACTCTTGGCTACTACCTTGCTCCTACTTTTGACTCCTTCTAGCCCTTCTTTGGACTGCAAGACTTAACTTTTGACCTCATTCTTCATTGTTACCTCCACTCTCTACTCTACTGCCTTTCTATCTGCCACCTAATCTAGTCTGCATTTCATACCTCTGACCTGCAATCACTCTTCCTTACCTCTCTCATTCCTCCTGCCCTCCTTCTGCATGCTTTACACTGCCTCTATGTCTATCTAACACTATTAACTTCCATTGCTCTCTAGTCTTTTCCCTATCCTGTCCAGTTTGACTTTCTCCTTTCCTATCTCACTTACCTGCAGTCCTGATTGTCTCCTTCTCATCTCTTCTTCTGTGGTGTCTAATCTACCCTTCTTTGCCTATGACCCTGTCTTAGGAAATCCCTCTGTTCCACCTCTATACTCTTTCCATTTTACTGAGTGGTCTACCTCCCACTCCCCCTCTCACCTTCACTCCCTTTCTCCCCAGTCACCTCTTGGCTCCGCCCACCCTCCCCTACACCTCCGTGCTCTGCCCCTGTCCCGCCCCTACTTTTGATGAGTTTACTTATACCCCTACCAGCATTCCGCGACACTCCCTTTACTATCCTAAACCTCTCTGGTTGCTGTGGCTGCTGTACTGCGTGCTTGCTCAGGTAGGCTTACTCTAAACGGAGATACCATTTGTGAACTACGTTTAATGTTTATTGTTGCCCCTAACCGGGGTCTCACTGCAGTACATTATTGGAGCTACTGTAAATGTTATTCGTATTCTGAACGCTTTCTGTCTAGATTACAATTTGTATATCAATCACTGAGTACGTTAAGCATTGTTCTTTCTAGGCGAGGATCGCTCTACTGATCCTACGCACACTTGCTCTGATTTTTTTAGTCGCTGTTACTCTAGTTATTTTGTCAGAACTAAGTATTTCAGCTGGTAGGCTTTATTTTGCGATGCACTGTTGATTGCTATGTACTTCACTATAAGGCTTTCAGGCGCAACCACGCTGTCTGTTGTACCTTTGCCTTTTTAAAGTACGCCACACTTGCAGAACTATCCCACGTGTTTTACTGGTAGCAGTTCAAAGAGGTCTCTAGCGACACGCATCTCTACCACTATTAAGTGTTCTATTCTGTAGCGACACACTTTTCCACTATTTTAATAGCTTTTTCTTACACTACTCTGCCTCAGCTTCGCACACATAGTGAAGCGCTCTACTGAGAGCGTAAGGCAAACTACTGCTTTTCTTAAGCTACTCTGCCTCAGCTTTCACACATAGTGAAGCTCAACTGAGAGCGTTAGGCATACTACTATTTTAAATTTAGCAACATACATGTCCACTATTTGTTATTGTTTTAATTCAGACTACACTGCCCATCTTATTTTACACATAGTGTAGCTTTTTACTGATTAACTTAAGGCATTCTATTTGTATTTCGCATTTTAGCGCGAAAGTGGTGATTGATGGGTTTGCCTCACCTACCTCCCCCTATAGCGACTTGCTATTCTACAACAGTTACTTGCTCTTACTAATATTCTTTACCTGTATTAGCTATAACGACATGCTTTTCCAATAAGTTCTACTTGGATTTGATCAGAAGCTACACTGCCTATGTTCTCCACACATACAAGAATCTGTTATTACATTAGATGTAGCAACATGCTTTTCTACTAGGTCTAAGTGTATTTACCTGAAGCTACACTGCCTATATTGCCACACATAGTTAAGCTCCTTAGAGAGAGTTTAATTCAGAGTACTATCTACAATCTTTCTATCTGTAGTGACATGCTTTTCTACTAACTTTCAATTTGATGTATCTAGCTACTCTATCTATGCTTTCCACACATAGTGGAGTACCTTACTGGGTACTTTAGCGTGAAAGAGGTCTATCTGAAGTGATTTGTTTCACCTATCTCCTTCCTCTAGCGACATATGAACATAAGTACCAGGCCTGCCTGCCTCTACAATCTCTGAAGGGTTTTACAGAGGTTACTATGACTGTTCTATTGCTTCTAATGTTTTAAACACCTTGCTAGTAAATATGTATATGTGTTTTATGTGCTTCTAATGTTTTAAACACCTTGCTAGTAAATAAGCATATGTGTTTTATGACTGTTACTTTGCTAGTTATTCAGAAGAGTGAGAATATACATGATACCCTGTGATAATGTCTTTTCAGGTCTCTGCATTAGATTATTGTTACCTTTTCTAGACCACCACTGTTAATTTGTGTTATTGATTTTGGCTATTTTATCTGTGCTAACACTGTCTCTCCTTTTGCTCTCCTTTCTTTATCCTTACCTTCCCTCATCTTTCCCCACAGCCCCAAGCTCTAGCTGTACTCCTACCATAACCACCTCCTAACCTGTGTCTGACGACCTCGGTCCTCCTACAAGTGAATGCAACTTGGACTAACTGAACCTACACTGACCTCTCTGGGAATTGAATGTATGTTTGGACTCCATTACTGTTGATTTGTTTGACTTCCATTGGGTACCCTAAAAGAGCTCACAGCATTTCAGTACTCTAGCCTCCAACAGCCAGCTACCTCTCGGTCTGTACCTTTCCCCCTTATTTTTTGGATACTCTCCCTTTTCCAGCCTTTTTCACCTTACTTTTCCCTCTGCCTCCACACTACCATATCCTGATTTTTCGACCCCTTCTCACTATCTGTTTCCTACCTTAGCCTTAGAGCAGGATACCATCCACTCTTGGCTACTACCTTGCTCCTACTTTTGACTCCTTCTAGCCCTTCTTTGGACTGCAAGACTTAACTTTTGACCTCATTCTTCATTGTTGCCTCCACTCTCTACTCTACTGCCTTTCTATCTGCCACCTAATCTAGTCTGCATTTCATACCTCTGACCTGCAATCACTCTTCCTTACCTCTCTCATTCCTCCTGCCCTCCTTCTGCATGCTTTACACTGCCTCTATGTCTATCTAACACTATTAACTTCCATTGCTCTCTAGTCTTTTCCCTATCCTGTCCAGCTTGACTTTCTCCTTTCCTATCTCACTTACCTGCACTCCTGATTGTCTCCTTCTCATCTCTTCTTCTGTGGTGTCTAATCTACCCTTCTTTGCCTATGACCCTGTCTTAGGAAATCCCTCTGTTCCACCTCTATACTCTTTCCATTTTACTGAGTGGTCTACCTCCCACTCCCCCTCTCACCTTCACTCCCTTTCTCCCCAGTCACCTCTTGGCTCCGCCCACCCTCCCCTACACCTCCGTGCTCTGCCCCTGTCCCGCCCCTACTTTTGATGAGTTTACTTATACCCCTACCAGCATTCCGCGACACTCCCTTTACTATCCTAAACCTCTCTGGTTGCTGTGGCTGCTGTACTGCGTGCTTGCTCAGGTAGGCTTACTCTAAACGGAGATACCATTTGTGAACTACGTTTAATGTTTATTGTTGCCCCTAACCGGGGTCTCACTGCAGTACATTATTGGAGCTACTGTAAATGTTATTCAGATTCTGAACGCTTTCTGTCTAGATTACAATTTGTATATCAATCACTGAGTACGTTAAGCATTGTTCTTTCTAGGCGAGGATCGCTCTACTGATCCTACGCACACTTGCTCTGATTTTTTTAGTCGCTGTTACTCTAGTTATTTTGTCAGAACTAAGTATTTCAGCTGGTAGGCTTTATTTTGCGATGCACTGTTGATTGCTATGTACTTCACTATAAGGCTTTCAGGCGCAACCACGCTGTCTGTTGTACCTTTGCCTTTTTAAAGTACGCCACACTTGCAGAACTATCCCACGTGTTTTACTGGTAGCAGTTCAAAGAGGTCTCTAGCGACACGCATCTCTACCACTATTAAGTGTTCTATTCTGTAGCGACACACTTTTCCACTATTTTAATAGCTTTTTCTTACACTACTCTGCCTCAGCTTCGCACACATAGTGAAGCGCTCTACTGAGAGCGTAAGGCAAACTACTGCTTTTTCTTAAGCTACTCTGCCTCAGCTTTCACACATAGTGAAGCGCTCAACTGAGAGCGTTAGGCATACTACTATTTTAAATTTAGCAACATACATGTCCACTATTTGTTATTGTTTTAATTCAGACTACACTGCCCATCTTATTTTACACATAGTGTAGCTTTTTACTGATTAACTTAAGGCATTCTATTTGTATTTCGCGTTTTAGCGCGAAAGTGGTGATTGATGGGTTTGCCTCACCTACCTCCCCCTATAGCGACTTGCTATTCTACAACAGTTACTTGCTCTTACTAATATTCTTTACCTGTATTAGCTATAACGACATGCTTTTCCAATAAGTTCTACTTGGATTTGATCAGAAGCTACACTGCCTATGTTCTCCACACATACAAGAATCTGTTATTACATTAGATGTAGCAACATGCTTTTCTACTAGGTCTAAGTGTATTTACCTGAAGCTACACTGCCTATATTGCCACACATAGTTAAGCTCCTTAGAGAGAGTTTAATTCAGAGTACTATCTACAATCTTTCTATCTGTAGCGACATGCTTTTCTACTAACTTTCAATTTGATGTATCTAGCTACTCTATCTATGCTTTCCACACATAGTGGAGTACCTTACTGGGTACTTTAGCGCGAAAGAGGTCTATCTGAAGTGATTTGTTTCACCTATCTCCTTCCTCTAGCGACATATGAACATAAGTACCAGGCCTGCCTGCCTCTACAATCTCTCTGAAGGGTTTTTACAGAGGTTACTATGACTGTTCTATTGCTTCTAATGTTTTAAACACCTTGCTAGTAAATATGTATATGTGTTTTATGTGCTTCTAATGTTTTAAACACCTTGCTAGTAAATAAGCATATGTGTTTTATGACTGTTACTTTGCTAGTTATTCAGAAGAGTGAGAATATACATGATACCCTGTGATAATGTCTTTTCAGGTCTCTGCATTAGATTATTGTTACCTTTTTCTAGACCACCACTGTTAATTTGTGTTATTGATTTTTGGCTATTTTATCTGTGCTAACACTGTCTCTCCTTTTGCTCTCCTTTCTTTATCCTTACCTTCCCCTCATCTTTCCCCACAGCCCCAAGCTCTAGCTGTACTCCTACCATAACCACCTCCTAACCTGTGTCTGACGACCTCGGTCCTCCTACAAGTGAATGCAACTTGGACTAACTGAACCTACACTGACCTCTCTGGGAATTGAATGTATGTTTGGACTCCATTACTGTTGATTTGTTTGACTCCCATTGGGTACCCTAAAAGAGCTCACAGCATTTCAGTACTCTAGCCTCCAACAGCCAGCTACCTCTCGGTCTGTACCTTTCCCCCTTATTTTTTGGATACTCTCCCTTTTCCAGCCTTTTTCACCTTACTTTTTCCCCTCTGCCTCCACACTACCATATCCTGATTTTTCGACCCCTTCTCACTATCTGTTTCCTACCTTAGCCTTAGAGCAGGATACCATCCACTCTTGGCTACTACCTTGCTCCTACTTTTGACTCCTTCTAGCCCTTCTTTGGACTGCAAGACTTAACTTTTGACCTCATTCTTCATTGTTACCTCCACTCTCTACTCTACTGCCTTTCTATCTGCCACCTAATCTAGTCTGCATTTCATACCTCTGACCTGCAATCACTCTTCCTTACCTCTCTCATTCCTCCTGCCCTCCTTCTGCATGCTTTACACTGCCTCTATGTCTATCTAACACTATTAACTTCCAGTGCTCTCTAGTCTTTTCCCTATCCTGTCCAGCTTGACTTTCTCCTTTCCTATCTCACTTACCTGCACTCCTGATTGTCTCCTTCTCATCTCTTCTTCTGTGGTTTTCTGCCCCGCTCCGTTCGCCCTGCGGGCTCACTCCGCTCCCCTCCCTACCCCCAATTCCCACCCACCCCCAGGGGTCCTACCTTTATACTTCCTCTGCCACACCTCCAACATTCTCTCAACCTATCTCACTTCCTGCCCCACTCTCACTAATTAACTATTTACTCCAAACTTAACATCACACCCTCTATCCTGATTCCTATCTAACTGCCACACCCCACTCTCCACCACCCTAGACCACCAAATACTAACTTACAAACCTCGTCCCACTATTAACATGCCTTTAACCCTCAAACTACTGTATCCTCTACTACTCCTTAACAGCCTTCTCTTTTACTATACTCTTACTTCCTATGAATATCTAACCCTTTGCCAATCTCCTAATTTAGCCAAACACACAACCTCTCTACTTCCTCTAGCTGAACAAACACATATTAATATCCTATCTTCCTATCCCTACCTTCCCCCTCTCTACCACAAATTACACCATAATAGATTTCTAACCACTAAACGGCTTTATCTAATACCCTACAAAATCTCAAAGATATTTCAATTACCACAAACTCTTTTACTGTTATACGGGGACATCCACCCCAACCCTGGCCCCAATAACCCTCTTACCCACACCACTTCTAACCACACTGCCAACAATCTCAGTTCTCCTTTCTCTAATAACTCCCTCACTATAGCTCACCTAAATATTCGTAGCATCAACAATAAAATCACTCAACTCCATGCTTTAATTGACTTCTATGCCTTTGATATTCTCTGTCTCACTGAAACATGGCTTAATCCAGGTACTAAAGACAATGAATTCACTCCCCCAGGTTATAGTACCCTAAGGCAAGACCGCCTTAACAAAAAGGGCGGGGGAGTGGCCCTACTTTACAAATCCCAACTACAGGTAACCTTAACTGACTCCCTGCCCCCCTCCCCAGGCAATGCTGAAATACTCTGTACCAAACTCCAAGTGAATAAAAACAAAGCCATTTACATAATATGCTCCTACATCCCTCCAGGCAATAACTCAAATACACTAGAAAATATTCTGAGCTGGGTCTCCTGTAGCTTCCCTCAGGAAACAATAATCTTAGGAGACTTTAATATTGATTGGAACTCCTGTATCTCACCCAAACCTAACCTTCACCTTAACCTTTTTAACTTTCAACAAACCATAAACTCCCCTACTAGAATACGCAAATCTACCAATAAACTATCCATTCTAGACTGGATACTAATCAACAACAATCCCCTCTCTTATAAAACTGGAACACTCCCTGACGATATCAGCGATCATCTCCTCACCTACATCACTAAACAAAAATACAACAATCCCAAACAGGCTACTTTTCGTACTGTACACAACAAAACTAATTTTAACCTGTCTTCTTTCCGTAATGAACTCAAAGAATATAACTGGTCAGCTCTAAAACACCTCCCAATTGATGAAGCAGTTACCTATTTCAACAACACCTTCCTAAAAATTCTCCAACATCATGCACCATCCCGATTAATTAGAATAGGCTCTAAAGCAGCCCCCTGGCTTTCCAAAAACCAAACAAACAATGCGAGCTAGAAATAAGTTATGGACAAAATGGAGATCCACTAAAAACCCATCTGACCATCAAAATTACAAACACCTAAGAAATACAACTAAGAAACTCACCCTCCTGGATAAAAAGAATTAATACCTTCAGTATCAACAACACAGAAATCAAAACCCCAAACACTTCTGGTCAGGAATCAATAAACTGCTCCATCCAGGGAACACCAAAACACCTACACCAGCTAGCCTAGCTCAGACCCAACCCAATATAATAGCCAATACTTTCAACAACTTCTTCTCTGAAACAGTCACCTCTCTAGCAAACACCATGACTCCCCCCCTCTCCCTTCAAATAACCCCT
The DNA here is from genome assembly GCF_019279795.1 of Protopterus annectens. NCBI lineage: Eukaryota > Metazoa > Chordata > Ceratodontiformes > Protopteridae > Protopterus > Protopterus annectens. The sequence goes on from NC_056744.1 coordinate 242,250,788, forward strand.
CCTCTAAACAGCACATCTACACTAAAATTTAATACAGTCTCCACTACCTACATACGTAAGTTACTCTCTAAACTTAAACCCTGCACCCCCTCAGCCGACAAACAACCAGCTGAATATCTGCAACTAGCTGCACATGAAGTAGCTTACCCAGTCTCCATATTAATTAACAGAACTATAACTGAATCCACTATCCCTTCCTGCTGGAAAATCTCCCATATCATTCCCCTCCATAAAGGAGGCAACTCCAACAAACTTTCTAATTTCCGCCCAATAGCCCTTCTGTCTCCACTAGCTAAAATTATGTAACGTTGCATTCACCATCAATTCTTATATCATCTCTTACAAAATAACCTACTCGTAGACTCACAACATGGTTTTAGGCCCCACCACAGTACTTCCACTGCCCTTCTCTCCTTCACAGACGTGATCAACAAAAACCGCAATAACAACCTTTACTCATCTGCACTTTTCCTTGACCTCTCTAAAGCTTTCGACATGGTTAACCATCAACTTCTCCTAGATACTTTAAAATCCCTCTCACTTGATTCATTAGCACTACAGTGGTTTGACTCTTACTTGAAAGATAGAAAACAAGCAGTCCTCTGGGATAGCCATCTATCCTCTCAGCTCCCTGTCACCATCAGTGTCCCACAAGGCTCCATCCTAGGCCCCCTCCTTTTCTCCATATTCATAAATAACCTACCTACTTCTCTCCCAACATCCACTTGTATACAATATGCGGATGATTTTACTCTCATCTGTTCTGCTTTATCTCCAGAAAAACTCCACTCCTCCACCCAAAATGTATTTACAGCAGCAGAAAAATGGTTCCAACATATCTGTCTCCTCCTCAATCCCAAAAAAAACAAATTACTACTATTCACCCCCACCCTTAAATCTGCCCCTATCTTATTTTCCATTGTGTCCTGTAATGGCACTACCATTACTCCTGATAGTTCCACTAAACTACTGGGCGTCACTATAGACAATCAGCTAAGCTTTGACTGCCACATTGATCTGACCATCAAGACTGTTAATAAAAAAATAGGTGCCCTGTATAGACTAAAGCCCTTTCTTACTGCTACTACCAGAGTGTCTCTTGCCCAAACTCACCTCATCTCCACTCTATTGTATGCCTCTCCATCATTTATCAACCTCTCTAAAGCTAACCTTCAAAAACTCAACACAGAGTACCACAGTATTGCCAGATTTGCCACAGGTTCCCCATTCCGTACGCATCACTGTCTCAATCTAAAACAACTTAATTGGCTAGAACTTCAGAACATAATACTTCTACATCAATTAGTCTTAACTTTTAAAATTCTACATTACCCCTCCAATACACCCATACTAAATAACCTCATCACCCCATATAAAAATCTTACTTCCCTTCGCTCTGCCAGGAAGCTTCTAGTAACTACACTCAAATCCCACAATAAAGCAGGTGACTCCTTATTTGCCAATACTGTAGGATCTTATTGGAATAAACTCCCCATAGACCTGACCACCCTAAGCTCACCTCACCTTTTCAAAAAAAAAAATAAGAAACCATTTACAAACCCACTGGCTATGCCCATGCACTAATCCTGACTGAGCTCACCAATGTTTTCTCCTCTTTAGCCCCCCCCCCCCCTTCACTTCTACTGGTTGCTTCTCTACCCTTAATTATGCCTCTACTAACCCATTTTTAACATTTCTTTTCTCTTCCTTCATTACATCTTCTCATCTGTTTTTTTCCTACCTTTTCTACTTATCTCTTATATGTTTATCCACTACCTTTTTCTAGTACCCTGCCACAACTTATTTTCTATTCTAATTTCTACATAGGTAATTTTATCTTTTACTCTCCTTATGACAGTCTATTAACAGACTTCTGCATTTACTAGCAGTCTTACTGTAGCAATCATTCAAGAAGGTTGCCTCTCAGTTTTGTTTTCCTGTTTTATAATCCCTCAGCATCTCACTAAACTACATAAAAATTTGATTCCTTTATTTGCTATGACGTTTATATAATTTTGCTTGCTTGGGTCTTTGGTTTTGATATTTGTTATTTGATTGTTTAATCTTTGTATTGTAAGTTTGCTAGTACGTTAATGGAGCTTTTCTCCTCGGGCCTCTGCTGAAAATGGACATGTATCCAGCCAGACTAGCCCGGTTAACAAATGTAAAATAAAATAAAATAAAATAAAAGTGATGTGAAAAGAGTCTTGTCATAATTTGGAAAGCAAGAATAATCCATACTACTGGAAGGTAAACAGACAAAAATCAATCTGTGTTGCTAACTACTTGGCATGGTAGATACTATAAATCATTGCAGTGAAACAAATACCAGACATCTGTTAACTGAAGATCTTCCATAAAGACTAAGAATTCCTTACTCATTTTAGTAGTCATATTCTTCCTGCCGGAATTTTATCCAAAATGTGATCCCATACTACATTAAAGTCTTCTACAAGGAGTAGCAGGTGGTGGCTTGTATGTGTTTTCTATATTGCTGCTTCCAGTGCTCTATGTGGGGCCATATCTTCTACATCATGGTCATAGAAGTTATCGGTACACATACAGCCCTGTGGCATGCATGCAGTCATTACTATCCAGTGTCCTGATTGCCACACATAACTTCCTGGACAGCCTAGGATAATCTGTAATGAATCAAACTGGCAACCACTCTTTTAGCAAAATGTCTTTCCCTTCCACTTGATAAATGTCCTGCTTTCCTGTTTACTCTTAAGTTTACTTTCTTGTAGTAACTCCAGGTGAGTATATGATTTATTCAGAAGATTTACAATTGTGCATAGAGGCACCCTTTCTAATCCAAGGCAGACATATAACTTCCAAACCTCATTCATTGATGAGACTTTAACCCCCTGACCATTAACTGGTTGCCTATTTAAGTAACATGACAGGGAAAGACAAGGTCACCAACCCCAACTAATAGTACTGACTTCCATATAAGAGTAAAGCAAAAACTTGGAAAAAGAAAATGACTAAGACTAAGCTGAGTAAACTAAACCCTTACTTGGACACATCTTTTGGAAGATATGTGCCTTTCAACTATAACCTAACTAGTAAGATGAGCCAAGACTTTCCACACCAGCTCAGACTGGGAATCAGCCAAATGAAGTGCTAATCACGGTAAATATTCTAATCTAATCACCTAACTCTCTACACAGCTAAACTCAATCCTACACAGCTTATATCACTGCATATATTACTACTACATACGCTCTACATGGCCCAAATCTCTGTTCGGAAGATTGCATTACTCAACTCTTTATCTTGCTAACATAGGCTTAAATGTAATAACTACTTTCTCTAGTATGTCTTCATTACAAGTTAGTCTAGCTCTTCAAAATACACTGTATTGAAACTTTACAAATATAATTATAGAAAAACCTGCCTTATAATCACTAAAAATATCTGATCAAAATACTAACATAACAAAAATGATTCTGCACCAGATTCCTATTCCTGACCCTTGCACAGCTAACTAGTTATCAGATTTCACTAAATCAATCCACTAATTATGCAAATGAAGGCCGATTATGCTTCCTCCCATGCAAACTCTGCATTAATCACCCACCCAGGCTCATAGCAATACTCACTTTCTTCTCTTCAGCACTATCACAACCAAATCACACTATATCTCAAGAAAGTGTTCCTTCCCACGAAACAAGTCCTACCAGGTACATTTTTGATGAAAGGAATATCCATATAGCTTTTGCAAAATAAAGATCTGCATCCCATTATTGTCCCAATATAATGTTGAATTATCACTCAGAAAGTAATAAAGATATGTTATCTTAACAACGATATTGTCTGCAATAAAAGAGAATTCCACTCCTGGATTGATTACTACAAACAGGATATTTTAACTATCACAGAAATTCTGTTCAAGCCAATGATAGCTGATGAGCAATGCTTATCACCTGGCTGCAATCTACTTTGGAAAAACCATAATGCAAAATGAGTTGGGAGGATCATAATACTCTTATTTGTTTATAAATACTATAAACTGTCAAATAAATAACAAAGGTATTGCAATTTTCTTCTTAGATCACGCTAAAGTTTTTTTATACTGTATCTCACATAATTTGGAGATTTTCTCACTGGTATTCTGCAGCAATAAAACGTTTTTTTTTTTTTCATTTGGGCTATCCCTGACTTGCAATGGAAATAAATTAGATAGATAGATAGATAGATAGATAGATAGATAGATAGATAGATAGATAGGTAGATAGAGTAAAAATGGTGTTCTGAATAGAGGAATATTTAATGTGTCTTAATGGAAAAAATGGAATATGCATTTAAAACATGATTTGTGCTGGTAAAATTAAAAAAAACAGAAGCCAGTTGCTTATTTATTGCTGTAGAAATGAAGATTTCCTGTTCAAGGCAAATCAGGACGATAGTTTCAAATCTGGAGGTGCATCATGGGTCAGAACAAGCATTCAAACCTGATGATTTGTGAAATTTGACTTCACAGATAGGGGTAATCATGAGTGTGACCTGAAATAAATTCCAGTGGAGACTTCCTATGACTGGAAATCCCAAAGAAAAAGACTTACAGGGCATTTAGATAAACTTTGTATTATAGCAGCCTAAGGATGAGAACGCAGTCAGTGTCCTGGTTAAATGAACCATAAAGCCTTTTGAGAAGGAACTTTACAGACTTCATAAACTATTTCCTAAGATGAACAATTTCACTGTGTGTAGTTTATTCTGATTTGGTATAATAAACCTGTGCTCATTACATTCTTGGATTCCAGTGTTTCTTAAGAATTACACTGATGGAGAACACAGGCATTCTGGTCATGGGACTGCCAAGTATTCCATTTGTTTCTGTTTCCCTACTTCCCAGTGCACAACCTAGTTGAGGTAACGTTTTCTTGCAGAGTTTATGACAAGAGACATTTTGTTACCATTTGTAGTAGTTTTACATTCAAGTCTTTTGTTCTTTGTTTTTCCTAGTGGGTTTCCCTTCACCTACCACCACAGATGAAGTATTAGAAAGCTAAAATGATTGCGATCCCTAAAGATATGAGCACCATTATGATGTTAAGCAAGGAAGATGAGCTAGATGGTTTACTATCATGTCTGTGAAAGGCAAAACATTTGTCTAAATTAAGGCTAAACTCTTGGCTAGGCTTATAAGGGCCTCAGGGCCCATAGCCTAGTAACTTCTTATTATCTATAATCTTATCTTATGTGTATATATATATATATATATATATATATATATATATATATATATATTTATATATTTATGGGTCTAACTGATGAAGTCCTGGGTGGACGAAAACGTAATTGTGTGAAGGAGCGTTAATATTGTTTGGTGACAATAAAATCAGTTTCAACTATTTGCTTGGAGGAGTTATCCTTTGGTCGTAGGCACTGTGCTTTTGACTTTTTGTTTTTTTTCAAGTGCCTAACACAGAGTTTACTTATCTAACTGATAAGACCAAAAGCTCAAAAGGCAGAAAACAAGATCAATGGCACCACAAGAATGAAAGTGCAAAACTTCGAATGTTGACATGCCCGAAAAAGCACAATCCCAACAGTTAACAAAACATGCTCACAGCTGCCTGAATAACCAGCACAGAAAGAATACAAGCAGATCAGTTTCTGCCATAGAATTCCTATCACATAATCAAACTTCGAGAAGATCTTACACCAGAAATTTGAACTTGGAAGATGGAAATGTGATAACATCGAAACATCAGAACAGAAAATTTTTTTCCCAGGGAAAATAATTTGCTGTTCCAAAAAAACACACACACAAAACATGCACACCAAAAACCTTATAAACCTACACTAAACCTTACATACACAACTATCTATGCAGTAACCTTAACCCAAACCCTAACCCTGAGGTCGATCACTATCGCGCACTTACCTTATCCGCACCATAACCCTAAGGTCCGTCACTATTGCACACTTACTTTACCAGCACACTAACCCTAAAGTCCATTAATATTGCACACTTACCTTACCCGCACCCTAACCCTAAAGTCCATCACTATCGCACACTTACCTTACCCGCACCCTAACTCCAACGTCCATCACAAACTCACACTTTCCTTAACCCGTTGCGTAGTAGTCATAGGATGTTTTCTTTTCACACATACCAGCTAGAGAAATGTAAATGCTTTAATCTTGCTGTAGAACATATTCACGTTCACTGTAAATACATAGAGAAACAGTTTGCAATGCACACAGTCGCGGTTAATTGCAAGCACACTTTTCGCATGTCGGTGTTTTTGGTGTCAGGATTACAACTTGTCAGTTATTTGCTTTGTCGGTCTTCTGGTGTCAGTTATCTTGTTGTCGTTGTTTTGGCTTGTCGGTCTTATATATATATATATATATATATATATATAGATATATATATATATATATATATATATATATATATATATATATATATATATATATATATATATATAGAGATAGATATATATATGTGTATATATATATATATTTTTTTTTTACTTGGGCATCCAGTGCTTCTTAATACTTACAGCAGAAAGATGAAATGTGAACAGCTGTTGGTTTAGTCTCCTTTTCTATCAATGAAGTGTTTTTCTTTTTTTTTTTTTTTTTTTTGGTTTGAACAGTGAAAACAAAATACAAACAATTATTTTGAATTTAAATATAGACAAAATGAGTAAAAATACCAAACCAAACGAAGAAGTAAAAACCACCACGACACCAGACACAAGGGTAGAATTAGCGCTTTCGTTTATACCAAATTGATAAACTTCATCAGATAAATACAAAGGGAACTTGTCATTTAAATACAAAAAAGTACATGACATCACATCCTGTTAATTTTAAAAAAATATACATACATATAAAATTCATACATTTATATCACTAAAAGTAGAATATTTAAACATTATATGGCAATAGACCTATCGGAATAATGCCCTTATTTTCAATAAGCTCATGATTGAAATGGTATTGTTTAGTCCAGGAAAAACAGAAGCATTCAGTTTTAATTGCCATAATAATTCCCTCTCCTCCAAAAGTAAGGAGGTGGGTTCCCCCCTCCCCCTATCATGAATCCTTTCTATTACTAAAAATCTAAATTCATGCTCCGGGAAGGCTGAAACATGTCTAGCCAAAGCATTTGTTGGATTCAACTTAGCAATGGCATGTACGTGTTCGTAAACTCTGCTTTTTATAGCTCTATCAGTCTTCCCGATATAATAGGAGGGGCATTGGTTACATAAAGCCACATAAACAACACTTTTGCTATTACAATTATATTTATCTTTGAGAAAATATTTTTTCTCATTGATTTCAAAATATTTATTCACAAAAATATACTTACAAATGCTACAACTCCCACATTTAAACATCCCATGATATGTTTTATATGTCTTACTTTGTTCTGATTCCAAAATGTTTTTTAAATTTCTCCCTCTTCTAAAAGTGACATTCGGTCTCAACCCTAAACAATCTTTTAGGGAAACATCTTCTAAAAGGAATGACCAATTTTTAATAATAATAGACTTAATATTAAATGCATCCCTAGAAAATGTAGTAATGAAATTGGTACCTATATAATCTTTACTATACTCATCTATGGTTGAGCACACAAGTTCAACAGACATGGGACTAGAGATATTTAAAATATTCTCATCCAATTCATTATTCATATGGTCACCATCCATATCCATTATGAAGTTCAAAATGGGTGAAAAAAACCCATGTTTTCTTTTGGATGAAACTTCACTAATTAATTTATTAATTAATGTAGATGGGTATCCCCGACTTAAGAACATTTTAAATAAAATGTCACATTCATCTAGAAAATCATTCTCCAAAGTAGACATTCTAGCTGCCCTAACCAGTTGACCTTTCACCACACCCCGCTTTTGGTGAGGTGGATGGCAGCTAGAAAAATGGAGAAATTAATTAGAATAAGTAGATTTTTGATATATTCTAGATGTAAAAGTTCCTAAATCATAATTCTTACTTAACATAACATCTAGATATGTAATAGAATTTTCTTGAAAATCAAAGGTGAATTCAAGAAAATTTGTAGAATAATTCATTTCTATAATAAGGGCGTCCGCACTTAATTTGTCCCCGTTCCACAAAATAAAAATGTCATCAAGGTACCGTGTGTACCATACTGCCTTATCAATAAAGAGGGGTAATTTAAATAAAAAATTCCTTTCCCAAGCAGCCATAACTGTGTTAGCGAAGGTTCCACCACATGGGGAACCCATCGCTATGCCTGTTTTCTGCAGGAAGTATTTATAATCAAATGTGAAAAAGTTGTTTGCTAAGACTATTTCTAGCAAATAAATCAAAACATCCACATCATTGCCTGGCATACCTTTATCAAGCAGAAAGTCCCTAACCCATTCACATCCAGTATCTTGGGGGATGCAAGTGTAAAGATCCCGGACATCTATTGTTAGGAAGTTAAGTGCAGAGTTGAAATTTACTTTATTTATAGCTTCCAAAAATGCCCAAGAATCTTTACAAATCTGCTTTTGATTTTCCAAAAATTTTTTTAGTTTAAGATCAATGTATTTCGCACATCCATAAGTTATGGACTGTCTGCCATCAATTATTGGTCTCCAAGGTGGGTTAATCAAGGATTTATGTATCTTCGGCAATCCAAATAATTTTGGAGTCAAAGGATGTGTCATCTTTAAGTAGTTAAACAAATCCAAATCAATTCTATTTTCTAAAAATAAATCTCTAATGTATCCATTAAGTCTTTGATAGGCACCATTGACTTCATTTAATGAAACTTCTGAATACGCTGGGGAATCCAAAAAGTGTAATATTTTTGCGATATAATCGTCTTTGTTAAAAAACACCAGAAATTTGAACTTGGAAGATGGAAATGTGATAACATCGAAACATCAGAACAGCAAATTTTTTTCCCAGGGAAAACAATTTGCTGTTCCAAAAAAACACACACACAACACATAGGTTCATAGGTTCATAGGTTCATAGGTTCATACTAGGCTATCTGCCCTAGGGCATTTATAAGCCTAGCCAGAGTGTGTGTGGCTTTCACTACCCCTTAGGATGAGAATACTATACCCATTAGTTTGCTGTGCCTCTGTCCAGCAGTGACACAGAGATGATTCCCGGGGTAAACCTATGATCTCCCATCCACTCGCCAAGATTTCTCTTGAACAGAGTCAGTGAGAGGCTCTGCCTCACATGGACTGGGATTCTGTTCCATAGTGTAAGGAGTCTCTGGGTGATGAATCTGTCCCTCCAGCATGTCCTATTTATATCCGTGTTGAGGTTTAAGTCTCTTGCTCTCGTGGCTCTGGTGGATTTGGATTTTTTGAGGTGGAGCATGTCCATTAATTCCGGGTTGGACATGGCCTTGTATGTCAGGCACAGATCACCTCTGAGCAGATGGTATGCGACTGAATAGAGCTGGAGTTTCTTCAGTCGGGCAGCGTATGACATATGTTTGAGCCCCTTTATCCTTTTGGTGAGGAACTTTTGGTGTCTTTCCAACTGCTGCAGGTGTCTGGTAAGGTACATTCCGAATGGGGCGTTGTACTCAATCATTGGTCTGATAAGTGAAGAGTACAGGGGTACAATGACCTCTCCTGATCTGGATGTGAATCCCTTCATGATCAGGTGGGCAATGTAGAAGGTCTTCCTAACCACTTTGGCAATGTGAGTGTCAAAAGAGAGGTTACTGTCAACTTGGGTCCCCAGGTCCCTGATAACGTCTTCCGTGTTTAATGGATTACCACCTATGTGGTAATTAGGGGTTACCTTGTTTTTCCCAAAGGGTATGACTATACATTTTTGGCATTTAGCTTAAGGCCATGGCTCTGGCACCAGTTATCCATTTCTATGAGACCTCTCTGGAGGATGTCTGTGTCTGATGGAGTGTCAATTATGGTGCCCAGTTTGCAGTCATCTGCAAATTTTGTCAGCCACAATCCCCCTATGTTTGCCTGCACTTCAGAAAAATAAATGCCGAACAAGAGGGGCCCAGGACTGAGCCCTGTGGGACACCGCTTGTGACCGGCTTAGAGTCTGACATGGCACCAGCAACTCTAACCCTGTGTGTTCTGTCCTTGAGCCAGTTTGCAACCCATCTTGTGACATATGGGTTTACATCTAAGCTGGTGAGCTTTTCTATGATGCCCGAGTGGGGTATTGTGTTGAACGCTTTTGCTAGGTCAAGGTAGGCTGTGTGAACTGCCTTACCCTCATCAATGGCCTTAGTGACTGTTTCGAAAAAGTTGACCAAGTTCAAGAGGCAGGATCTGCCCTTGACAAAGCCAAATTGGGTAGGATCCAGTGTCTGTAGGTCCCCAATGTCTTTATTTATGAGTTCCATTATGATCCTCTCCATAGCTTTGCAGACAAGGATCGTCAAGCTTATGGGGCGGTAATTTCCAGGGTCCGTAGAAGCACCGCCTTTGTGGAGTGGGACCACAGTTGCCGTACGCCATTCTTTGGGTACGTATCCTGTAGTAAGGCTAAGATTAAACAGCAGCCTTATGTGTGGGTTTAGTTCCTCATTGAGTTCGTGTAGCACACAGCCGGGGACACCGTCCGGTCCCATTGATGCTGTGTTTTTTGCTTTAGAGAGAGCAGCTCTCACCTGGGCATCTGAGATGTTTGGGAGGCTAGACTCTGGTGGGATAGATATTTCTCCTTTTGGGGGGAGGGAGGGGAGAAATTTGCACTGAGCCTGTCTGCCAGTATGTTGACAATGTCTATGGGTTCAGTGATTTTTGTATCATTTTGGACTAATTCTGAGCATATCTGGGAGTTTCCACCCAGGTTTCTAACATAGCTAAAGAAGGCCTTATGATTGTCTTTTGTGTCATTAGTGATTTTTCTCTCAAAGTTGGCCTTGGATGATTTTATGAGTGATCGTAGTTTTTTGCTAGTAGTGATCAGAGATGCCTTCCCTTTTAGGGATTTTGCTCTGTCATGTAGTAGCTTTCTCCTCTTGTTGTACAGTTTGTTAATGGCTCGGGTCCACCAGACAGGGCGCCTGCCTTTGGTGGAAAGGGTCTTGATTTTATTAGGGATTGCTTGATCCATACATTCCTGGAGGTTCTCGTAGAAGGCATTTGTAAGGGATTCAGCAGCGTGGGTTGTGGTTTCCACTGGCTCAGGGGCCTTGAAGGATACCACTCCAGTCTTAAGAAGTGTGAAGTTTGCTTTTGAGAAGTTCTTCACTGTGGTCTTTTTTGCTGGGGTTGGGGGCGGGATGTGGATCTCCAGTGAGATTAATTTATGGTCTGATCTCACCAATGAGGGATATACTTCCGGTGTGGAGCATTTTGTCCCCATGTTTGTGATGATCAAGTCTAGCATATTTTCTCCTCTTGTGGGAATGGTGACATGTTGTTCCATAGCATTTGAGTTTATGAACTCCAGGAACCTTTGGGCTAGGGTGTTGGGGCTTGAGTAATGTTCCCAGTCTATGTTTGGGTAGTTGAAGTCACCCAATATGATGGTGTTTGGAAAGACATTCATACTCTCCAGTGTCTTCAGGAAGGCTGTGTGGGTTTCCTGAGTTTGAGAGGGTGGTCTGTAGCATGCTACAAACTGTAGGGCAGTTTTACCTATGGTTAATTGCACCTGGATGGTCTCCGATGCTTTGTGCGTTGCCACTAACCTGGAGGTGTGGGTATCCTTTATGAATATGGATACTCCCCCTCCTTTTGTGGTTCGGTCCGGATTTTGGGGCGGAACGCATGATATGAGGTATAACCTGATAGTGCTGGGGTGCTCTCAGGAGCCTTGAACCAGGTTTCAGTCACAGCACAGACATCGATGTTCTCCATACTGAGGAGGGCTTCGAGGGCGTGCATCTTGAGGTTTAGACTTCTGGCATTGAGCAGTATTACCCTTAGTTTTTCTCCATTTTTGTTTTCTAGAGTGGTAGGTTTATCATTTGAGCCTTGCCTAAAAAAGGCACTATGGGGGTGGCAAGAGCCTTTGCCAATATCCGGAAGCCCAGGGGTGACAGGTGCAGGCCGTCCCTTGCGAAGCAGCATGGCTTGTCAAGCATGTCATCCCAGGCAGACAGACATTGGATCCCCTTAGAATGACACCAGTAATTAAGCCAATTATTAAAGCTGATCATTTTGTCTCTGTATTGTGGCATCATTCTTGGTGAGGGTAGGATACTGCTCAGGGTCAGGGTCATACTGGCCTGGGCTACATAATCTGAGAGCTCCTCTATGTCTCTTTTCATGTAGTCCAGGGAGGTACGTCTCAGGTCGTTCACACCAGCATGGACAATGACTGAGTCATACTTGAACTTGCTGTGGAGTGACCTGAGTGCTTGTGTTATGTGACGGATTCTAGCACCTGACAGGCAGCTTACTGTGATCTTTTCCTTGTTCAGTCTGGTGAGTGGGACGTCAGTGTGTCTGACTATGGAGTCACCTATAACAAGTGTGTCTGGCATTGTGTTTGGCCTTAAGGGCTGTGACTGTTTAGCACACTGACTTTGAGAACTATGTGTTGCATGTCTTATGTCTTGAGGTGGCAGTTGCTTGGGTGTCTGCTTTGGAGGCCTCTGTAGTTTTGGTAGATTTTTGATCAGTGCCTCCGAGTATGTCTTTGTGTGTTTATGTGTTTGTTTTGCAGTTGTGATAGTTCTATGTGAAACTGGGTTTGTGGTGTGCGTGGTTTCCTTCTCTTCCTGTCTGGTCTTGCCAGTCCTGAGTTGAGAGAGCTCAGCCTCCAGTTTGGCTATATAGTTGCATCTCTCACATGTATTTGTGTTTTGTGGGAGAAGGAGTGGGTTGTCTGTGTACATGAGGCAATTGTAACATTGCCTCAAGATGCCCAGATTCACCAGCTGAACAGGAGAGGACGCTAGCAACTGACCCTTCGACGTGCTAGAAAAAGTGAAAAAGTTTGCTGGGTAACTGAGTCAGAAGGGACCTATAGGGAAATGGGTACTCAAGGGGATTCTAGGCTAATGTAGTACTTTGATTAGTATATAAGTACTTTACCTATATAAAAATGCTTTAGGAGCAAGTGCTGAGCTTTTGAGATAGAGAATAGACTGTTTAGATTGCAAGTAGAAAAGTTCTAAGGGAAAAATTGAAGAGCAGACTTTACGGAGCCAGAAATAGTTTGACCTTGTTTAACCGGCACTGCCCGATGGTGCTCTATGGGCAACTCCGCGCTAAATCACGCAAAAGCACGCTAAAACGGGCTTTATTACAGGGGGCTGAAAAGAGCTAGGAATTGACCCAAAATGGCCAATAGACTACAAGTTTCTGGCTGGAACCACTCCTCTAGGGACAAATAGGCTTCTCAGTGCTCCCCACTCCCACTGGTGAACAAAGACGCTTCCTTTTATCCAAACAAGGATATGGAATAGCACAGGAACCAAGAAAAAACCCCGAGATCAGCAAACTCTGAAGACTGGACTATTCTAATTCAGTAAGGTGGGAAAACAAGGTTTTTTTTTGTTTTTGTCTTTTTTGCAGAAAACAGAGGAAAAACAGACAGTAAATGCTATAAATGCTTTTAAACGGCTAGCGCACTTGAGTTTGTTAGCCTACAGGTAAAATTAAGCAACAAATAACTTTTTAAAAGTGCAAAACAGTTAATCAACACAAAAACAGTTTAAATAAAATGCAGAGCTGTATAAACAGGCACATGCACACCAAAAACCTTATAAACCTACACTGAACCTTACATACACAACTATCTATGCACTAACCTTAACCCAAACCCTAACCCTAAGGTCGATCACTATCGCGCACTTACCTTATCCGCACCATAACCCTAAGGTCCGTCACTATTGCACACTTACTTTACCAGCACTCTAACCCTAAAGTCCATTAATATGGCACACTTACCTTACCCGCAACCTAACCCTAAAGTCCATCGCTATACCCGCACCCTAACTCCAACGTCCATCACAAACTCACACTTTCCTTCACCCGTTGCGTAATAGTCATAGGATGTTTTCTTTTCACACATACCAGCTAGAGAAATGTAAATGCTTTAATCTTGCTGTAGTACATATTCACGTTCACTGTAAATACATAGAGAAACTGTTTGCAATGCACACAGTCGCGGTTAATTGCAAGCACACGTTTTGCATGTCGGTGTTTTTGGTGTCAGGATTACAACTTGTCAGTTATTTGCTCTGTCGGTCTTCTGGTGTCAGTTATCTTGTTGTCGTTGTTTTGGCTTGTCGGTCTTATATATATATATATATATATATATATATATATATATATATATATATATATATATATGTATATATATATATATATATATATATATATATATATATATATATATTTTTTTTTACTTGGGCATCCAGTGCTTCTTAATACTTACAGCAGAAAGATGAAATGTACTTGTCACTAAGCATGTAGTAATGTAGTTGAGCACAGACATTGAATGTGAGCGAGCATAACAGCTGATAGAAAATTAATAGGAATCAGCATAAAAGCACAGGATGCAGGATATATGCAGTGGCAGCTGGTGACTTCATATCAAAGGGGGGCTTCAGGAGACAGCTGAATGGCTGGGGCAAATGTGAAGGGGTGTGGCCAATTAGAAATGGGGGGGCTATGGTACAGTGGGATCAGTGCTGGTCATGCTTACCAATTTGGGTCTATATTATAAATCCAAAAGCTCTAAAGAGCAAATACAAGTATATCAGTACATAAAGTGTGATGTACAAAAATAGCGAAACGTGTTTCTTTAAACAACAATGCCATGCAGGTATATGTAAATTAACTAAATAAAACTAAAATAATACACTTTTGCAGGGGGGCAAGCCCTCCTTCACCCCCCATGTGGATGGCTGCACTGCCCCCACACCCCCCTACTTAAATATACCAACTCCGAGACCACACTACAGTGGGGAAAAGTATATATTTCCTTATCCCCAGGATTGCGCTGCTGGCAAAACAAATATGTTTGATGTTCTGATTTTCACTTAATATGTGTTTCATTATTTTTGTCCATCGGTCTTTATGTGTTGATGTACTTGTATTCGCTCTTTAGAGTTTTCAGCTTTATAATATAGACTCTATCAATTTACATGAAATAAATGCTCAGTCACTATGGCTCATGCTGAATACACTACACGGCACATTGTTACATGTATATACAGGTTGATTTGAAGACTTGATCTATTAAGTCAGAAAATTTCAAATAGTAACCCAATAAGGTCTATGGAGCAGTGCTGTGCCTTAACAACCTCCACACTAACAATGTAAATCACACAATAAAACAACTTGCTACAACTCCAAGTTATGATATTGTAGATAGTTCTACTTAAACTAAGGTATCAGGCACTGTTCAGAATATGGTCAATTATCTACATTACAAAGGAGATGTCCTTTTATCGTATATCAGCAGGAAGTAGCAAGACAGCAGCTGAATTCAAGAGGAAAACAACAATTTTAATATAGCTCTAGTAGTATAAAAGGTTCTCTTCTCTGAAGGTGGGGTTGGGGATTATATGATTCTACTTGTACTCAGCACGTCAGATAATCTAGATTCCTTCTCATTTATGTGCTCTGCATAGACTGCATAATGTACTAACATTCCTTAGCTATCTTCTCTAATTATCATTTTGGGATATGTACATGGTAATGCACAGCGTTCATGTATATAGCTTTCATTTTATTTCATCTTACTGCATCAGCTGCACATTACTCTATTCTGTAATAACTTAATGTAGAAATGTAACCAAATATAACATTTGTATATTCCCCCTTCTCTCTTTTATAAAAAATATCACACAAGAAAATTGGGAAGAATATGAATGGGATGAGATGTTTTCCACTCCATTGCTAAAGAAGTACTAAACAGACATGAAAGAGACTGCCTACACTAAGAAACTGAAAGAAGTGTTGTCTAGAACTGTATAAATACCATCTGAAGTGCAAGGCAAACAATTTTAGAACAGAATTTTTAATACAGACAAACTGCTAAGAGCTCAGGTGCATGACTTAAAACATATTTTAAAACTGTGATTAGAATCTGATAGTAACATTGCAATGAAAATGCTAGAAATTCTAGCAGAATATAGAGTTAAGAGAAATGCCCAGTACTCTGAGACATTATAAACTGAAAAAGTATATATCAAGTACTCTATCAAGTTAGTAACTTTAGTAAAATACTTATTAGTTAATGGCACTGCTAAAATCTGATTTTTTTCTTCTGAGTCTAAAGATGCAATGTAATATATGTAATCTCCTGTGAAATAAAAGGAAATTAATGGCTTAATTTATTTCATATATGGAGAGAGTGGTAACATAGCTAGACTGTGTTCCACTAACACTGAAAAGAATGCTAGTGGTAGAAATGTGAAAACTGCTATGCATGATACAAATGAAGATGTTCTTATAGAATGTGATAAGACTGCAGATAGAATAAAAAAGTTGGCATTATGTTGCTGCATTACAACCAAATCAGTTAAGTGCAGAGCATTTCTGGAAGGCAAAAAATTCAAGTACTACTTTAAGAATGATTCTTCTTTTGGCTTTTCCCGGTTAAGGGTCGCCACAGCAGATCATTTATCTGCTTATGATTGGCAGTGGAGTTTTACGGTGTCAAGTTGCCAGCCTGGCACCCAACCTTCCACAGAAGGCACACACACATACACTCACACCTTGGGTCAGTTTAGAGTGTCCAACCCACCTACTGCATGTCTTTGGGATGAAACCAGAGTACCCAGAGAAAACCCACATGACCACAAGGAGGACATGCAGACTCTGCAAAGAAGGCATCCCAGCCAAAAATTGAACTGGAGAACCTCTTGCTGGAAGGCAGCAACACTAACCGCTGCACCACCATGGCTGCCATTGTCAAATGTCCTGTGATATGTAAGCATAAGATTAGTAGCAAACAAAATGTGGAAATAATATGCATTCGACTTGACAGAAAGGAATATCCTTCATTTATGCAGAAATTCAAACAGCTCTAGGAAAGGTTTATCATCCTATGGTTGTAGCCTTGAACTGGACTCATGATATCAGATTAGACAGAATTTTCCCTTTTAAGGAATTTGGGAAAATGTGGTAGAAGAGCCTGCAGCTGTTATTTATCATTTCAGAAGCCTAAGGATGGTGGTGCTTAATAGACTGGTTCAAGGGCTATAATACCTTTTATTAATGGACTTTGCAGACAATATAAGCACAATACTGAGATGAGTGGACTGATTTATTTTCTTCTGGTTTGGTCTAATGAACACACACACACACATACATATATATATATATATATATATATATATATATATATATATATATATACACATATATATAACATATATATATATATATATATATATATATATATATATATATATATATATATATATATTGCTGGTGGTAATAAGAACTGCAGGCATTAGCAGCATAGCACCACCTTCTGGTATGACTTGGTACTGCTTGCACCAGCACAACAGTGCCAATTACTGGTTGGACTAGGTAATGCAATGCCACCTGCTGGTGAGACATGGTACTGCAAAAACATGCAGCAGAGCACCACCTGCTGGTTTGAATAGATATTGCAGATGCCTACATAGACTACCATCTGTTGGTATGAACTGGTATTGCAGGCACCTGCAATACAGCATCTCCTGCTGGTGTTAATAAACACTGTAGGCATCAGCAGCACAGCACCATCTTCTGTTGGGACTAGGAACAATAGGTGCCAGAACAACAATGCCATCTCCTGGTTTGAAAATGGTAATGCATCATCACCTGCTGGTGAGACACCGTACTCCAAATACCTGTAACAGAGCACCACCTGCTGGTATGACTTGCTAAGAAAGGCACAGGCAATACAGCATCTCCTGCTGGTGGGAAGTGGTATGACAGTAACCTGCAATACAGCGTTGCCTCCTGGTGGTAATAAGAACTGCAGGCATCAGCAGCATAGCCCCACCTTCTGGTAGGACTTTCCAGTAACGGCACCACTAAAATAGTGCCAACTGCTGGTAGGACCAAGTACTGCACTGTAACCTGCTGGTGAGACACAGTACAGTAAATTCATGTAGCAGAGCACCACCTGCTGGTTTCACTAGGTATTGCAGATGCCTGCAACAGACTGCCACCTGCTGGTGTGAACTGGTATGACAGGAAATTTCAATAAAGCATCCACTGCTGGTGGCAATATGAACTGCAGGCATCAGCAGCATAGCACCACCTCCTGGTAGGACTTGGTACTGCTGGCACCAGTACAACAGTGCCAACTGCTGGCTTGCCAAGGTTTTGCACTGCCACCTGCTGGTGAGAAACTGTACTGCAAATATCTGTAGCAGAGCTCCACCTGCTGGTTTTACTAGGTATTGCAGATGCCTGCAGTATACTGCAACCTGCTGGAGGGAAGTCGTATTACAAGCACCTGCAATACAGTATCTCCTGCTGGTGTTAATAAGAATTGCAGGCATTAGAAGCATAGCACCACCTTCTGGCAGGACGTGGCACTGCTGGCACAAGTAAAACATTGCCAACTGCTGGTAGGACTAGGTACTGCACTGTCACCTGCTAGTGAGAAACAGTAATGCAAAGCCTGTAGTAGTAGACCAAGTATTGCAGATGCCTGCATAGACTACCACCTGCTGGTACAAACTGGTATGGCAGGCACCTGCAATACAGCATCTCCTGCTGGTGTTAATAAACACTCTAGGCATCAGCAGCACAGCACCACCTTCTGTTGGGACTTGGAACAATAGGTGCCAGAAAAACAGTGCCATCTCCTGGTTTGACAAGGTAATGCATCATCATCTGCTGGTGAGACACAGTACTGCAAACACCTGCAGCAGAGCACCACCTGCTGATATGACTTGCTATGACAGGCACAAGCAATACAGCATTTCCTGCTGGTGGGAAAAATTATTACAGGAAAGTGCAATACAGTGTCGCCTTCTAGTGGTAATAAGAACTGCAGGCATTAGCAGCATAGCCCCACCTTCTGGTAGGACTTTGCACTACTGGCATCACTAAAACAGTGCCAATTGTTGGTAGGACTAGGTACTGCACTGTAACCTGCGAGTGAGACACAGTACTGCAAATATCTGTAAAAGAGAACCACCTGCTGGTTTGACTAAGTATTGCAGATGCTTGCAGTAGACTGCCACCTGCTGGTGCGAACTGGTATGACAGGCAACTACAATAGAGCATCTCCTGCAGGTGGTAATAAGAACTGCAGGCATCAGCAGCATAGCACCACCTCCTGGTAAGACTTGGTACTGCTGGCACTAGTACAACAGCGACAACTGCTGGCTGGCTTAGGTATTGCACTGTCACCTGCTGGTGAGAAAAGCTCTGTAAATATCTGTAGCAGAGCACCACCTGCTGGTATGACTAGGTATTGCAGATACCTGCAGTATACTGTCACCTGCTGGAGGGAAGTGGTATGACAAGCACCTGAAATAAAGTATCTCCTGCTGGTGATAATAGTAACTGCAGGCATTAGAAGCATAGAACCACCTTCTGGTAGGGCTTGGCATTGCTGGCACCAGTAAAAGAGTGCCAACTGCTGGTATGACAAGGTACTGCACTGTCACCTGCTGGTGAGACACGGTACTGCAAATGTCTGTAGTAGAACACCACCTGCTGGTTGGACTAGGTATTGCAGATGCCTGCATAGACTACCACCTGCTAGTGCATGGAATAGGTATTGCAGATGCCTGCATAGACTACCACCTGCTGGTGCAAACTGGTATGGCAGGCACCTGCTATACAGCCTCTGCTACTGGAGTTAATAAAAACTGCAAGCATCAGCAGCACAGCACCACCTTCTGTTGGGACTTGGAACAACCGGTGCCAGAAAAACAGTGTCATTTCCTGGTTTGACAAGGTAATGCATCATTACCTGCTGGTGAGACACAGTAATGCAAACACCTGTAGCAGAGCACCACCTGCTGGTATGACTTGCTATGACAGGCATAAGCAATATAGCATCTCCTGCTGGTGGGAAGTGGTATGATAGGAACCTGCAATACAGCGTCGCCTGCTGGTGGTAATAAGAAGTGCAGGCAGCCGCAGCATAGCACCACCTTCTGGTAGGACTTTGCACTGCTGGCAACACTAAAACAGTGCCAACTGCTGGTAGGACTAATTACTGCACTGTAACCTGCTGGCGCGACACGGTACTGCAAATTATTGTAGCAGAGCACCACTTGCTGGTTTCAATAGGTATTACAGATGCCTGTAGCAGACTGCCACCTGCTTGTGAGAACTGGTATGACAGGCACTACAATAGAGCATCTCCTGCAGGTGGTAACAAGAACTGTAGACATCAGCAGCATAGCACCATCTCCTGGTAGGACTTGGTACCGCTGGCACCAATACAACAGTGCCAACTGCTGGCTGTCCTAGGTATTGCACTGTCACTTGCTGGTGAAAAATGGTACTGCAAATATCTGTAGCAGAGCACCACCTGCTGGTTTGACTAGGTATTGCAGATGCCTGCAGTATACTGTCACCTAATCGTGGGAAGTGGTATGACAAGCACCTGCAATACAGTATCTCCTGTTGGTATTAATAAGAACTGCAGGCTTTAGAAGCATAGCACCACCTTCAGGTAGGACTTGGCACTGCTGGCACCAGTAAAACATAACCAACTACTGGTAGGACTAAGTACTGCACTGTCAACTGCTGGTTGGACATGGTACAGCAAATGCCTGTAGTAGAAGACCACCTGCTGGTTTGACTAGGTAATGCAGATGCTTGCATTGACTACTACCTGGTGGTGCAAACTGGTATGGCAGGCAGCTGCAAAGCAACACCTCCTGCTGGTGTTAATAAGAACTGCAGCCATCAGTAGCACAGCACCATATTCTGGTGAGACTTTTAAAAACAGGTGCCAGAGCAACAGTGCCATCTCCTGGTTCGACAAGGTAATGCATCATCACCTGCTTGTAAGACATGGTACTGCAAACACCTGTAGCAGAGCAGCACCTGCTGGTATGACTTGCTATGACAGGCACAAGCAAAACAGCATCCCCTGCTGGTGGGAAGTGGTATGACAGGCACTTGAAATACATTGTCGCCTGCTGGTGGCAATAAAAACTGCATGCATCAACAGCATAGCACCTCCTCCTGGTAGGACTTGGTACTGCTGGCACCAGTACAACAGTGCAAATTACTGCACTGTAACCTGCTGGTGAGACACGGTACTGCAAATTCCTTTAGCAGACCACCACCTGCTGGTTTCACTAGGTATTGCAGATGCCTGCAGCAGACTGCCACCTGGTGGTGCAAACTGGTATGACAGGCAACTACAATACAGCATCTCCTGCTTGTGGTAATAAGAACTGCAGGAATCAGCAGCATAGCACCTCCTCCTGGTAGGACTTGGTACTGCTGGCACCATTACAACAGTGCCAACTGCTGGCTGAACAAGGAATTGCACTGTAACCTGCTGGTGATAAACGGTACTGCAAATATATGTAACATAGCACCACCTGCTGGTTTGACTAGGTAATGCAGATGCCTGCAGTATACTGCCACTTGCTGGTGGGAAGTGGTATGACAGGCACCTGCAATACAGTATCTCTTGCTGGTGGTAATAAGAACTGCAGCAATTAGAAGCATAGCTCTACCTTCTGGTAGCATTGGCACTGCTGGCACCAGTAAAAGTGTGCCAACTGCTGGTGGACAAGTTACTGCACTGTCAACTGCTGGTGAGACACGGTACTCCACATGCTTGTAGTAGAGCACTACCTGCTGGCCCGACTAGGTATTGCAGATGCTTGCATAGACTACCAGCTGCTGGTGCGAACTGGTATAACAGGCACCTGCAATACAGCATTTCTTGCTGGTGTAAATAAGAACTGCAGGCATCAGCAGGACAGCACCACCTTCTGTTGGAACTTGGAACAACAGGTGCCAGAACAACAGTGCCATCTCCTAGTTTGATAAGGGAAATGCACGATCAGGTGCTGGTGAGACACGGTACTGCAAACACCTGTATCAGAGCACCACTTGCTGTTATGACTTGCTATGACAGGCACAAGAAATACAGCATCTCCTGCTGGTGGCAAGGGGTATGACAGGCACCTGCAATACAGCGTTGCCTGCTGGTGGTAATAAGAACTGCAGGGCTCAACAGCATGGCATCACCTTCTGGTAGGACTTTATACTGCTGGCACAACTAAAAGTGCCAGTTGCTGGTAGGACTAGATACTGTACTGTAACCTGCTTGTGAGACATGGTACTGCAAATTCCTGTAGCAGAGCACCACCTACTGGTTTTACCAGGTATTGCAGAGGCTTGCAGCCGACTGCCACCTTTTGGTGTAAACTGGTGTGACAGGCAACTACAATACAGCATCTCCTGCTGGTGGTAATAAGAACTGCAGGCAACAGTAGCATAGCACCAATGTATGGTAGAACTTGGTACTGCAGGCACCAGTACAACAGTGCCAACTGCTGGCTGGCCTAGGTATTGCACTCTCATGTGCTGGTGAGAAAGGGTACTGCAAATATCTGTAACAGAGCACCACCTGCTCATATGACTAGGTATTGCAGATACCTGCAGTATACTGTCACCTGCTGTTGGGAAGTGGTATGACAAGCAGCTGAAATACAAAACCTCCTGCTGGTGGTAATAATAACTGCAGGCATTAGAAGCATAGCACCACCTTCTGGTAAGACTTTGCACTACTAGCACCACCAAAACAGTGCCAACTGCTGGTAGGACTAGGTACTGCACTGTCACCTGCTGGTGAGACGCGGTACTGCAATGCCTGTAGGAAAGCACCACCTGCTGGTTTGACTAGGTATTGCAGATGCCTGCATAGACTACCACCTGCTGGTGTGAACTGGTATGGCAGGCACCTGCAATACAGTGCCTCCTGCTGGTGTTAATAAGAATTGCAAGCATCAGCAGCACAGCACCACCTTATGGTGGGACTTGGAACAACAGGCACCAGTACAACAGTGCCATCTCCTGGTTTGACTATGTAATGTACCATCACCTGCTGGTGAGACACGGTACTGCAAACACCTGTAGCAGAGCACCACCTGCTGGTATGACTTGGTATGACAGGCATATGCAATACAGCATCTCCTTGTGGTGTGATGTGGTATGACAGCCACCTGCAATACAGCATCGCCTGCTGGTGGAAATAAGAACTGCAGGCATCAGCAGCATAGCACCACCTTCTGGTAGGACTTTGCACTGCTGGCACCACTACAACAGTTCCAACTTCTGGTAGGACTAGGTACTGCACTGTAACCTGCTGGTGAGACACGGTACTGCAAATTCCTGTAGCAGAGCACCATCTGCTGGTTTCCCTAGGTATTGCAGATGCCTGCAGCAGACTACCACCTGCTGGTGCAAACTGGTATGACATGCAACTACAATGCAGCATCTCCTGCTGGTGGTAATATGAACTGCAGGCATCAGCAGCATAGCACCACCTTCTGGTAGGACTTGGTACTGCTGGCACCACCACAACAGTGCCAACTGCTGGCTGTCCTAGGTATTGCACTGTCACCTGCTGGTGAGAAATGGTACTGAAAATAACTGTAACAGAGCACCACCTACTGGTTTGGCTAGGTACTGCTGATGCCTGCAGTATACTGCCAATGACTGGTGAGAAGTGGTATGACAGGCACCTGCAATAAATTATCTCCTGCTGGTGGTAATAAGAACTGCAGGTATTAGAAGCATAGCTGCACCTTCTTGTAGGACTTGGCATTGCTGGCACCAGTAAAACAATGCCAACTGCTGGTAGGACAAGGTACTGCACTGTCACCTGCTGGTGAAACACGCTTTTGCAAATGTCTGTAGTAGAGTACCACCTGCTGGTAGAAACTAGTGCCTTCTATACAGAAGATCCTGCTTGTGTTTATAAAAACTGCAGACATAAGCAGCACAGCACCACCTTCTGGTGGTACTTTTAACAACAGGTGCTAGAACAACAGTGCCATCTCTTGGTTTGACAAGGTAATGCACCATCGCCTTCTGGTGAGACACAGTACTGCAAACACCTGAAGCAGAGCACCACCTGATGGTATGACGTGGTATGACAGGCCCAAGCTATATAGCATCTCCTGCTAGTGGGAAGTTTCATGACAGGCACTTGCAATACAGCATCACCTGCTGGTGGTATCAAGAACTGCAGACATCAGCAGCATAGCAGCCCATTCTGGTAGGACTTTGCACTGCTGCCACCACTACTACAGTGCCCTCTGCTGGTAGGACTAACTACTGCACTGTAACCTGCTGGTGAGACACGGTTCTGCAAATTCTTGCAGCACAGCAGCACCTGCTGGTTTCACTAGGTATTGCAGATGCCTGCAGCAGACTGCCACCTGCTGGTGCAAACTGGTATAACAGGTAACTGCAATAGAGCATCTTCTGCTTGTGGTAATAAGAACTGCAGGCATCAGCAGCATAGCACCACTTCCTGGTAGGACTTGGTACTGCTGGCACCAGTACAACAGTGACAACTGCTGGCTGGCATAGGAGTTGCACTGTCACCGGCTGGTGAGAATCTGTACTGCAAATATCTGTAGCAGAGCTGGCACCAGTAAAACAATGTCAACTCCTGGTAGGACAAGGTATTGCACTATCACCTGCTGGTGAGACACGGCACTGCATATCTCTGTAGTAAAGCACCACCTGCTGATTTGACTAGGTATTGCAGATGCCTGCATAGACTACCACCTGCTGGTACAAACTGTTACCTGCTATACAGCAGCTCCTGCTGGAGTTAATAAGAACTGCAGACATCAGCAGCACAACACCACCTTCTTTTGGGAATTGGAACAACAGGTGCCAGAACAACAGTGCCATCTCCTGGTTTGACAAGGTAATGCAGCATCACCTGCTGGTGAGATACAGTACTGCAAACACCTGTAGCAGAGCACCACCTGATGGTATGACTTCCTATGACAGGCACAAGCAATATAGTATCTCCTGCTGGTGGGAAGTGGTATGACAGGCACCTGCAATAAAGTGTCACCTGCTGGTGGTAATAAGAATTGCAGGCATCAGCAGCTTAGCACCACCTTGTGGTGGGACTTTGCACTGCTGGTACCGCTTAAACAGTGCCGACTGCTGGTAGGACTTGGTACTGCACTGTAACCTGCTGGTGAGACACGGTACTGCAAATCATTGTAGCAGAGCACCAACCTGCTGGTTTCACTAGGTATTGCAGATGCCTGCAGCAGACTGCCACCTGCTGATGCAAACTGGTATAACAGACAACTACAATACAGCCTTTCCTGCTGGTGGTAATAAAAACTACAGGCATAAACAGCATACAGCACCTCCTGCTAGGACATGATACTTCTGGCACTAGTACAAGAGTGCCCACTGTAGGCTGGACTAAGTATTGCACTGTCACCTGCTGGTGAGAAATGGTACTGCAAATGTCTGCAGCAGAGCACCACCTGCTAGCTTGACTAGGTATTGCAGATGCCCACAGTATACTGCCACCTGCTGGTAGGAAGTGGTATGACAGGCACCTGCAATACAGTATCTCCTGCTGGTGGTAATAAGAACTGCAGGCATTAGAAGCATAGCACCACCTTCTGGTAGAACTTGGCACTGCTGACACCAGTAAAACAGTGCCAACTGCTGGTAGGACTAGGTACTGCACTGTCACCTGCTGGTGTGACAAGGTACTGTAAATGCCTGTAGTAGATCACCACCTGCTGGTTTGACTAGGTATTGCAGATGCCTGCAGTAGACTACCACCTGCTGGTGTGAACAGGTATGGCACTCACCTGCAATTATGTGTCTCCTGCTGGTGGTAATAAGAACTGCAGGCATCAGCAGCACAGAACCACCTTCTGGTGGGTCTTGGCACTGTAGGCAAAAATATAACATAAAAATTGAATTGTCGACATTTTTCGAACATAACTCCACATCCGCTGTTAAACAACACACATTTTGCAGGGGTCAAGCCCCCCTGCACCCCACACACCCCCTGCTACTTATATGTACAAACTCCAAGATCGCACTACATTGAGGGAAGGGGTATATTTTCCAATCCTCACTATAGTACGATCTCCACTCAATATGCCAAATTGAACAGCGAATGCACACTACTATTTCCTGTAGTGCCTGTGATGACTGTGCCCTGCTCCCTTGCTCACCAGGTCCCCAATAAGACTCCCCACTGGCAGAGCTATAGGGTCCAGGTCTCAGCCTAACTGGGCAAGCTAGGACCTCCAGTACCCTCTCTGTCCAACCAGTGCTTTGTGTCCCTGCCCAAGTAGCTTACACAACACACACACACACACACACACACCTAGAGATAAGTATTTATACACTTTACAGACACTCCTGGGAAAGGCCTATTACAATAAACTCTATATAAATATGCAAAGTACTCTAGAGTTTATCTCTACACAAAGCAGCCACAGGTAGAAGGTTTTAAAAATATTTAATAATAAATAATTAAAACACAAGACAAATCTACTATACCACAGAGATATCTAAGAGTTCACAGATCACACAGAAACTTAAAATAATACAGTAGGACAGGTCTGGTTTCAAAGACAAAATACCTAATTAGTCTTTACTAGTTTTAACTATTCCTACAGGATATCACAGTGCTAAAAACTTACATGTGAGCATAAGCAGAGTGCTGATAAGTTAGTCCAGATCAAAAAATGCTCCAGGTATCTTGTGAAAAATAGAATTTAAGCATTACTAACAAACACGTCTCTATGGCCCTCCCAAAATTACATCATTTTTGAACTTAGGTTTTCCCAGTATTCATATTGCATCATCTTATCACATGGTCTGAGTTCTCAGGCCACAAACTGCATTATTTAGCAATCTCACACCTGCACAGAAACTTACAACAATAGTAGACATTTCACTTGTATATACTAACAGAAATTAAAGCCGTAAACACTTTCCACATCTAAATTCTAGTCATAAACTTTAGCCTTAAAACAATGGGCATGAAATCTTAATCCAGCTGCCCTCGGACCGAATTATAACATGAAAGGATACAACATGCTTCACTGGGCCAGTAGAGAGCAATGTTGTCACATATTTTGCAGTTCCACATTTCACAATGTTTTCTTACATTTTAAAACACAAGTGTGTATTTTACATTCCTTTCTACAGTTGATAGAATTATATATTAAATTCTATTTGACTAGGCTTGCAGCCTTCACCCATCTCTCCCCAGTTGTCACATCTCTTCCCCCTCGAGAAACTCAAGCAAGTTTTTGAAGTTCCCCTTGAGAAACGTTGCTTGAGAGTATCAGGTATATCTGGGTGTACCACACCCCATTCCCTGTCTTCAGAGCCCATCTACATTGGCATTGCTACTCCCACTGCAGTGCTGCACTGACATATCATATGCTTGCAAACCCAGACTCTATCTTAGCAATTTGGCATTTTGCTGACTGGATCTGTTTAACCATGTTAGAGGGTTGTGATCTGTCATCACAGTGATGTTTCTTCCATACAGATAAGGCTGAAGTTTTTGAAGTGCCCACACTATGGCTAGAGATTCCTTTTCTACCGCTGCATAGCATTCCTCCCTGGGTTGAAGCCTATGACTGAGATAAATCACTGGGTGCTCTTCTCCTTCTGAAGAAATCTGGCTAAGTACAACCCCACTCCATAGTTTGAAGCATCCACCTGCACAACAAAGTCTTTGCTGTAGTCTGGACTGGCTAACACAGTGGGTCCTCCCAAAACTTCCTTAAGCTTCTGAAATGCCTGCTCACATGCTGGGGTCTACACTACCTTATCTGGTCTGTTCTTCCTTGTCAGGTCTGTGAAGGGAGCAGCTATGGTACTATAATTGGAAACAAACTTTCTGTAGTACCCTGCTGTCCCTACGAATGCCCTCACCTGCTTTTTGGTAACAGGTGCAGGCTATGCCTGAATAGCTTCCACTTTGGCAGGTTCTGGCCTTATCTTCCACTCCCCACTCTATGTCCTAGGTAGGAGACCACTGCCATACCCACCTGACATTTGCTCGGCTTAATGATCAACCCTGCCCTCTGTAGTCTGCCCAGCACCTCCCTGACATGCTGAAGGTGCTCTTGTCAGGAATGGCTGTAGATAGCAATATCATACCATGTAAGCAAGAACAAACCCTCCTTCTCCTGCCAAGATATGATCTACCAGCCTCTGGAAAGTCGCTGGGGCATTCTTTATCCCAAAGGGGGGGGGCATCTTTGTGAACTCATACAAGCAAAAAGGAGTCACAAAGGCTGACTTCTCTCTAGCACTGGGAGTCAAGGGCAATTGCCAGTAACCCTTGGTAAGATCAATGGTTCTAAGATACTTAGCCCACCCAGCTGCTCTAGGGCCTCATCTGTTCTTGGCATGGGGTAAGCATCCAACTATGTGTGACTATTTAATTTCCTGTAATCCACACAGAGCCTGGTGCTGCCATCCTTCTTTGGTACTAACACCACTGGTGAGGCCCAGGGATTGTTGGACTCTTGAATCACCCCTAGTTCTAACATCACCTGTAGCTACTCCTTCAGAGTCTGTTTGACTCTCTCAGGTACCTTATAAGGGGCCTGCCTGATAGGCCTTTGGGGTCCTGTATCCACCTGGTACTGCACCAGGTGGGTGCTCCCTGGTTTCCAGAGAACATGCCCCCAAACTCCTGCAACACTGCTTGAATTTCTCAAACCTGGGTAGGAGATAGCTGCTGGGACATTGCTACCCTTTCCACAGAGGTGTCAGCCCGAGCATCACTGAGGAGATCAGTCCCCATATCTCCCTCAGATGCCTCCTGCAATCCACTGCAAATGCTCAGCACAAGGGCCTTCCTATCAAGGTTTCATCAAGTTAACATGGTACAATTTGTGCCTCTGCCGTCTGCCTAGCACTCCAACCATGTAGTTAACAGCACTTACCTTTCTTACCACCTTGTAGGGTCCCCCCCAAGCTGCTTGCAGCTTGTTGTGACAGGAATGAGAACCAACACCTGCTGCCCTACAGCATACTCTCTAGCTCGAGCATTCCTGTCATACCACACCTTTTTCTGTTGTTGGGCTTCTACCAGGTTCTCCTGGGCCAGGCTCATGAGTTCCTGAGCCTTGTCCTGAGATTCAGGACATATGCCACAACAGACTCCTTATGAGACTCACACTCACCTTCCCACTCATCTCAAATTAAATCTAGAGGTCTCCTCACCCTATGCCCATACACCAACTCAAGGGGTGAAAAACTTGTGGATTTCTGGGGGACCTCTCTGTAAGCAAACAACAGATGGGGCAAATATTTGTCCCACTCCCTCTTAAACTGATCTGCAAATGCCCGTAGCATGGACTTGATTGTAGAGTTTAACCTGTCAACAAGATCATTAGTCTGGGGATGGTAGAGAGTGGTCTTCATGTGCTTCACCCCAAAGGACCTCCACAGATAAGCCAGCAGGTCTGACATAAAATTGACACCTCTGTCAGACAGTATTTCCTTTGGGAAACCTACCCTGCTGAAAATCTCTAGCAAAGCATTTGTCACCTTCTCTGCCACAATGGAGGACAAAGCCAGTGCCTCAAGGTATCGTGTAGCATAATCTACAATCACTAGGATATACTTTTTTCCCTGTGGAACATGTGGTACTCAGAGGACCCACAATATCCATAGCTACCCTCTGAAATGGCTCCTCAATAACAGGCAAAGGCTTCAAAGGAGCTCTCACCTTGTCTCCTGCCTTGCCTACCTTTTGGTAAGCTCTAGGCACTACCAACTGCTGTACTCTCTCATCTCAGGGGTCCACTCTCTGTACAGTAACCCTTTGTTCCAGTATATAGAGTCCCCCTTCCTTTGAGAATCAGGTGCCTCCCTAGCAACCTGCCTCAGGCCTTGCAATGTAGGGTTTGAGAGCTGAGCCTGTCTCAAGTCTCTCCTTGTAACCATTCCCAGCTCCCCTTCCACAGGAAGTCTGGCATCCTCTGACAGCAGCGCCTCACTGTCAGCCTGGGTACTACTACTACTCACCTCTACCTTTGCAGTTACCCTGTCCAAGGGAACAGCAGTACCCACAAGCAGCTGTGGCTCACTTCCAGTCTCACTGCTACAGTGTAGCTCACTCCCTGAAGTAACCACCTCAGCAGTCCTGGCTGCAAGTATGCAGTCTGTCTGGGTCTCCCCCAGACTACCAGACCCACATGCTTGTCTCCTAGCCTCACTGCATTTAACTGTGTAATTACATGGTACTGCTTCATCCAAATCCTTCCCTCTCAGGACATCTGCAGGATGGTAGTTCCATACCCCTGTTGTCTCAAGACAACCCACTATTGGCATTTTGTCTCTCCCACTTACTGGCTCTTTCACCTTTTGTTCCCCACATTTCCTCCTTGTTCATCTGTATGCCACATGGCCCCACTGGTTGCATTTAAAACATTTAAACCTAGCTCATGGATGTGTACCTGGACTAGTGGCTTCCCTGCTACTGGCGGATTCTGTTGGCGCAGTCTGTGCTGCCCACAATGGGTTCCTTTAGTCCCATGAGCAGTACTAGAGGTCCCATTCCTGTGCAGGGCTACCTGCTTGCAAGGTATAGGTCACCCTTTTTCCCCAACTCCTCTGAAGTAGCACACTGTCTATCAGCTAACCAGATCCTCATGTCCTCAGGCAAAGTGCTAAGGGCTTGTTCCCTTACCAAAAGGTCTGCCAGCCCTTCAAAAGTGGTGACCTGACATCCACTCACCCAGCTATGAAAATAAGTGCTCAGTTCAACAACATATTCACATACATTTTCATCTGCCTTGCATCTATGCTTACAAAACTTTCTATTTGACTAGGGTAGCAGCCTTTGCCTATCTCTCCCCAGTCGTCACAGTGCATTCAGCATGTTTTTGTTTCGCACATACAAACCTCTGCAAACTTATTTCAGAGATCTATTTTCACACACCGCAGTTGCAAAATGTTTATGCTACACCTATATATGGTTCTACTTTGCTTGAACAAATTTACAGTCCACCGAACATTACTTAAATGAACTCATCCCTCCCAAAGCACAGAATTACTAAAGATCTGACCCCACATACACCTTAGTTTCTGGGTCGGACCAGACCTGAATCCATGCTACAATGCCTCCAATACTCTTCGATACTCAGGCAGTCAAGGAGGTTTCTTTGCTTTTGGCTGGAAGCCAGTCATTTTCATTTCAGAGCTCTACCATGTGGACTCAGTAAGTCTCCCCAGGTGTTTACCAAGTGATAACTGAACTTTCAGCACTGGGACAGATTTGTGTCCCAGAGATTCCCTCATCTGTGGAATAGAGTCACTCTCCAAATCAAGCAGATCACCTCATTATCCCTTTTTAAGAGCAACCTGGACAACTGGATGGGAAACAGAATATACACCCCTGGGATTTAACCTGTGTCCCCGCTGGACAGGGGATTTGGGTGCTGACTTGTCTAAGCTAGGGCTAATCTCTTGGCTAGGCTTATAAGGGCCTCAGGGCCAATAGTCTAGTAACTTCTTATTATCTATTATCTTATCTTATGTATATATATATATATATATATATATATATATATATATATATATATATGTGTGTGTGTGTCTAACTGATAAGACCGAAAGCTCAAAAGGCCGACAACGAGATCACCGACACCACAAGAACAAAAGTGCAAAAACTCAAAAGTTGACATGCCCAACAAAGCACAATCCCGACAGTTAACAAAACATGCTTTCAACTGCCTGAATAACCAGCATGAAAGAATACAAGCAGATTAGTAATTGTCATAGGGTTCCTATCACGTAATCAAACTTCCAGAAGGTAGAACATCAGAAGTTCGAACTTGGAAGATCAAAATGTGATAAGATTAAAACATCAGAACAGTTCTGAAAAACACACACACACACACACACACACACACACACACACACACACACACACACACACACACACACACACACACACACACACACACACACACACACACACACACACAAAACACAAGCACACCAAAATCCTTATAAACCTACAGTAAACTTTACATACAGAACTATTTATGCACTAACCTTAACCCAAACCCTAATCCTAAGGTCCATCACTATCGCACACTTACCTTACATGCACCCTAACCCTAAGGTCCTTCACTATTTTACACTTAACTTACCCACACCCTAACCCTAAAGTCCATTACTATCTCACACTAACATTACCCGCACCCAAACCTTAAAGTCCGTCACTATCGCACACTTACCTTACCCGCAGCCTAACCCTAAAGTCCATCAATATCGCACACTTACCTTACCCGCACCATAACCCCAACATCCATCACAATCGCACACTTACCTTAACCCATTCTGTAATAGTCATAGAATGTTTTCTTTTCACACATACCAGCTAGAGAAATGTAAATGCTATAATCTTGCTATTCATTATGTTCACTGTAAACTGTAAAACAGTAGAGAAACAGCACACAGTCGGACTCAAATGCAAGCACACATGTTTCGCATGTCGGTGTTTTCGGTGTCAGAATTTCAACTTATGGGGTATTTGCTTTGTCGGTCTTCTGGTGTCGGTTATCTCAATGTTGTTGTTTTGGCTTGTTGGTCTTATCAGGTAGACCTATATATATATATATATATATATATATATATATATATATGTGTGTGTGTGTGTGTGTGTATATATATATATATATATATATATATATATATATATATATATATATATTTTTTTTTAACTTGGGCATCCAGTGCTTCTTAATCCTTACAGTAGAAAGATGAAGTGTGAACAGCTGTTGGTTTAGTCTCCTTATCTATCAATGAAGTGTTTTTCTTTTTTTTTTTTTTTGTTTGAACAGTGAAAACAAAATACAAACAATCATTTTGCATTTTAGTACAGAGAAAATTTAAGAGTAGCTTAATAGGTTATATTTAAAAGGAGAGTCAGAAAAGTGAAAGATCAGATTACATGGAAAGCACTGATTATTCAGTTCTGATGGGACAAAGAATAAATAATACATTTGAAGGTATGAATAAAGGAGGACCGCAGTAAAGACATATGGGCAGTATATGTAGGTACATTCACTGCAATATGGCTGTATCTGAAATAAGTACAGATGAAGTAAGCTGCATACTGGAAGGAAAGTGGAAGTGATGTTTTGGTGCAGGTATATACAGGAGCTTGTCACTAAGCATGTAGTAATGTAGTTCAGCACAGACATGGAATGTGAGCGACCATGACAGCTGATAGAAAAGTAATAGTAGTCAGCATAAAAGCACAGGATGCAGAATATATGCAGTGGCAGCTGATGACTTCAAATCAAAGGGGAGCTGCAGAAGACAGCTGAATGGCTGGGTCCAATGGGAAGGGTTGTGGCCAATTAGAAAGGGGTGGGGCTATGGTACAGTGGGATCAGTGCTGCTCATGCTTACCAATTTGGGTCTATATTATAAAGCCGAAAGCTCTAAAGAAAAAATACAAGTACATCAATACATGAAGAGCGATGTACAGAAGTAGCGAAACATGTATTGAATGAAAATCAAAACACCAAACGTGTTTCTTTAAAGAACAGCGCCATGCAGGTATACGTAAATTAACTAAATCAAACTAAAATAATACACTTTTGCAGGGGGGCAAGCCCTCCTTTACCCCTCCATGTGAGGGGCTGCACCCCCCACATCCCCCTACTTAAATATACCAACTCCAAGACCGCACTACAGTGGGGAAAAGGATATATTTCCTTATCCCCAGGATCTCGCTGCTGGCCAAACAAATATGTTCGATGTTCTGATTTTCGCTCAAAATGTGTTTCCCAATTTTTGTACATCGGTCTTTATGTGTTGATGTACTTGTATTCGCTCTTTAGAGCTTTCAGCTTTATAATATAGACTCTACCAACTTACATGAAATAAATACTCAGTCACTATGGCACATGCAGAATACTCTACACGGCACATTGTTACATGTATATACAGGTTGGTTTGAAGACTTATCTAGCAAGTCAGAAAATTTCAAACCCACTAAGGTGTATGGAGCAGTGCTGTGCCTTAACAACCTCCACACTAACAATGTAAATCACACAATAAAACAGCATGCTACAACTCCAAGCTATAATATTGTAGATAGTTCTACTTAAACTAAGGCATCAGGCACTGTTCAGAATATGGTCAATTATCTACATTACAAAGGAGATGTCCTTTTATCGAATATCAGCATGGATATCTGCAATAAATTACACAGCATTAGAAGCAGCAAGACAGCAGCTGAATTCAAGAGGAAAACAACAATTTTAATATAGCTCTAGTAGTATAAAAGGTTCTCTTCTCTGAAGGTGGGGTTGGGCTTATATGATTCTACTTGTACTCAGCACTTCAGATAATCTATAGTCCTTCTCATTTATGTGCACTGCATAGACTGCATAATGTACTAACATTCCTTAGCTATCTTCTCTAATTATCATTTTGGGATATGTACATGGTAATGCACTGCGTTCATGTATATAGCTTTAATTTTATTTCATCTTACTGCATCAGCTGCACATTACTCTATTCTGTAATAACTTAATGTGGAAATGTAACCAAATATAACATATGTATATTTCCCATTCTCTCTTTTATAAAAAATATCTCTCACTGCATGGCACAAATACTAGAGGCTCTGTTGCTTTGAAAAACAGCAATTTTTTTTTTAAAAGAATACCAGAACTCAGCAGTGGTGTGCAAGTAGGCTACACCAATAAAGGCACTCCTGTAACAGCTAAACATTTACTCAGATTATTAACCTCATAGCCATAAGCACCTGACTTCCGAACTCTGACAATTGAAATATGAATTATCTTCAACATTATCAGCCTGCTCTATATCTCAGCAACAGTTATTTCAAGTAATACAGAGATTTCAAGAGTTCTATAGCACTAGAATTTTCTGTATCACATGGATCCCCTTCTGAACTTCCATGTGGTGGCTGTTAACTTAAGCTGTGGGATTCCAAAAGATCATAGGTGCCTCATAACATATTACTCAGAGCAGTTACCCCACACCTAATTAACTGCAAAACCAAGGTTTCTGTCAGTCCATATTCAATATATATATATATATATATATATATATATATATATATATATATATATATATATATATATTTATATATACATACATATGAGGACTGGCATAGCCTTATGCCCAATTCCAGAAGGAAGAACAGGGTTTTCAACATCAATTTTTTTCAAATCTTTACACCAGTGAAGTATGTCAATATAAAACCCTGAAGCAACAAACCCAGAGAGCTTGATGGGTGGTTTTGGCAAAGCAAGAACTCCACTTCTAACAGGGACATAGTACTGTGACAGTACATGATGGGAAGTCAGATGTCCTTCAGTAACAAGTCCCATACATAGGTGGAGCTGTTCTGCTACTGCAAGGATGCCACTTGAGAGAGGCAAAGGTTCCAACAAGCATAGCATGATTGTGCATGAGTCTTTCCTGAATTTCACTGGGGACAGCTCACACATGTTACAATAATTAGAACTAGATGGTATTCCCTGGTGAGCTACTACCATCATATGTACTTCATGATCCATGGACAATAAATATTCATGCATACATGATAGCAATGCCACCCACAATGATTCTCATATTAATCATGTTTGTGCCACTGTTGTGCAGTACAACCCCCATGGCCATACAGTTTCACTTTTGTAGGACCACATTTTCTGCAGTCAGACTTAATCAAATGTCTCGGAGTAAACCTACACCTCCACAATTTGCAACAGGGGAAATACATTCATTTCTTCAAACAAAGGTATCACTTTCTGCCACCTACACTACCACCTCAGCAAATGTGTATCCTGAATGGTACCTCGAATCCTATAACGTTTGGACCATGCAAGCTACTTCACAGCAGGGCAGGTCCAACTACAAGCATAATCCAAATACAGCATAACCCTAAATTTAGTAGTCTGACTATACATCCTACTGTTGAGGATCTGTTTTCCTCAGCATTGCTATAACTAGGTAATATATTGCAGGACACCTTATGACTAGTCCATGCAGCAAAGAACCCAAGGTATAATGCTGTTCCAATTCTTATATGCCATTTTATACAATTGCCCCAACTCAGCACATAAACTCTTTGTAAAATGTTCAGAAATCATCAGTGGATATTCTCATAGTAAGAAAGCCTATCCAGGGCTATATTTAAAGCACTGCTAGTTAATAAAAAAGTATATAGCAAGCAGATCCATTTTATCAGAGTGAATATGACACCCCAATACAAGCTAATCTGCTTATTTACTCCTACAAACTTTTGTACAAAACCTATTACCATGCCTAGGCAAACTTCATAATGCTTAGGTAATCTTTGATCAATTTAGCATACCATTAGAAAATGTCAGTTCTTTCAAGAATCTCAGAATATGTATAGACTCCAGTGTTAAAGTTCAACTACAGCTGGACAATATATGAAAAAGATT
This sequence comes from Protopterus annectens, assembly GCF_019279795.1. Classification (NCBI taxonomy): domain Eukaryota; kingdom Metazoa; phylum Chordata; order Ceratodontiformes; family Protopteridae; genus Protopterus; species Protopterus annectens. The sequence goes on from NC_056744.1 coordinate 242,287,140, forward strand.
AATACACTCCTTTTATGGACTAACAAAATCTCTCCCTTTCTTTAATACTCTGCCAGGTCAGCCACTGGTAAAGGTATATTACTTGAATTCACCTTAAAGATAGGCTCCCCTTAGTTGCGGGTGCTGCCTCTAAAAACAGCATTTAAAAAATCCAACCTATCACAATCAAAATCTGCCATTTCATCATCCTCTCTATTAAAGACAAACACCACTGCTTAACAAAGCTAAATTGCTTCCAGTCAAGCAAAGAGTTGAGTTACTGCTGCTTTCCTCTCAAATGTTCAAGCTTCTGAATGAACAGACACTTTCCCATTAACCTCTAAACTTAGAAGACAAAATCCATCCTATAATCTGAGGCACGCCAGGCACTCAGGCTTACTGCTGCAAATGACTCAATGCAAACTGCATACCACAAACCTTTGCTTCTCCATACTAGGCTCCAAACTCTGGAAATCCCTTTCCTCCTATATCAAAGACACGTCTTCCTGTCCCTTCTACCATGCTTATCTAAAATTCCACCTAATAAATCAAGTAAAATGCAACAGCATTCCTTCACCTTACATAACTCAGCCCTCTCTGTATACTGCCTTCAAAATTTCTTTGCCTGATATTCGTCACGTAACTCTCCATGGATGTCTCTATTTCCTATGGTATAAATTATCAATTATATCATGCTACTGTACACATGTAAATAAATGTGCTTAATACTGGTACTGCATGAATCTCTAATTTACTGTATGCTTGTCAAAAATTGTACATTTTTTTTTTACGTTTCCTATGTTATTTAAAAATGTTCTTGCACTCACAGGCTTTGCATACACAAGCATAGTATTAAGGTCTCTAAAATACCTTGCCAGGGCAGGTCTACCTACATACATATCCCAATGAATGATGACAGTGACCTCTATACATTGATATTGGTTAACCAATAAATCTAGATTTGTCCAAAAGTGGACCATGGATGCATATCAACGATGTACTAGAGTATATGCCCAGTGATTCTCAATAATTCATGTGCTTGACAGATCAAGTAGTATCTTCCTATATCCTACAATGAATTCCCCACAATAAATATAAAAAATATTACAGACATGTAATGAATTTGAAATGCTCGACATCAGGCAGGACTGTCCTTCTGAAGGACAGGAGTTGCGTGTCACATAAAGGATGGGGCATTACAGCAAAAAGACGATTTATCTAAAGCATCACAAACCATATTCTACTCTAAATATTTTCACTGAGTTTTGCAGCCCAATATTTAAAAAAATGGGTCTATATTAGAACACCAAACTTTCAAAATTTTGAGTGTTCTAATATCAAACCCTATGAATCAAAAATTTAAAACATTGAACATATAGAACAGCAAATTTTTTCCTAGGGAAAAAAAATTGCTGTTCCAAAACACATACACACAACACAAGCACACCAAACAAACAGCAATCCACACACAAATACCTAAACTCTTACACCTAACCCTACACTAAACTATACATCCACCACTAACTATCCACTTACCTTAACCCAAACCCTAACCCTGAGGTCTGTCACTATTGCACAGTCACCTCTCCCGTGCCCTAACCCTTACTCACCTACCCCGCCCTAACCCTCACGTCCACACAATCGCACACTTACCTGAACCCGACCCGTAACTTTCCAACACAGCGCTGAAAATACCGAAGCAACAGAAATGGACAACCAAATTATTTCCCTAGGAAAAAATTTGGTTTTCTGTTTCTTCGATATTTTCAGCATTTGCTGAAAATGGGTCAATATTAGAACACTAAAAAATGTTGAAAGTTCACTGTTCTAATATAGACCCTAAAAAACTACGGAAATAAACAGATGCAAAAATATAGCTTTATATCTTATTTTGCAAGAAAATAAACATGAATTTATCTAAACTCTGTGGCTGGTAAAATTTTATTGGACAGCTTCACTAACTCCCACTGACAGTGAAAGCTAATTTCAGCTTCACATAAAAGAAAATTGGCTATAACGACAGCAACGGGTTATATGCTTTTTGCTCCAGACACCTTCTCAGTGACCAGTAGAGGATCATTCACAGGTAGGGAAGGTCATCTTTCCCAGTTGCCAATATCCCCCACCTCCACTCAGCAAACAGAAATAATCCACTTTTAGTTCATAACCGGTTGGCGTCATTAATGTGCTTCCAGAAGAAAACTGGATTTGTTTCTTATGGGATCATCGAGGTAATAAAAATAAATGCAGAAACCAAAATTCCACAACCGTAAACTCTCACCTCACTTTTTATTATCCACAGGTCCTTCTCTGCTCTGCATATAAATCAAAGTACTGCTGCTACTGACTGTTTCTCACTCTCCCAACATGCAAAGCACTGGAAGAGAGTGAGATACAATCAATAGCCATCCAGCCACCCATGTCACCTATGTGACTATGGACGTGGCAGTCCGATCCCCTTCCATTTCTATGTAGTTACAAACCACATAGACTTCTGGGCATCACACTGATGCCTTCGCTCCTTAATCTGGACTGCTTTTGCAGCAGTCCAGATTTCAGAAACTATTTTTTTTTAAACCCAGACTCACCAAGCAAGAGCAGTTTGAGTTCCAGGACTTCAGCGAGTCAGTCAGACTCACAGCTAAGTAGCTAGCCAGCAGCAGTACAGACAACAGTAGTATAATTATACAAATAAATATTTTATTTTTTAAAAATGTTCTTTCTTTTTTCCTTTTCTTTCTTTTCACAGCTGGGTGGGGGGGCTGCAGTTCTGCAGTTCGATGGCATGAGCCACCACTGAATATATGTGTCTAAGAGTGCATTTGGGAGTGATTACTAATAATCAGCATCCTGTGTGCCTCATACAGTCATTCCTTAAAAACTGCTTTGCAACATTCATTGTTGACCTCATGCTCAGTAAGGAGTATTCATTTTGAAATATATGTTGCCCCACAACTGCTGTACTGCAACTTACTGTGTAATGTTTTGTCATGTGTCAAAATAGCATAAACAAAATATTCTTTGTTTTGTGTTGCCAGATTTTTCACAGATGCCACGTTTTGTTTTAAGTAACAGAGTTGAATCTTATTTTAGTGTATATAGAGAATCAGAAGGTTGTGTGAATTATTTACTGACTCCCTAATAAAATTACTATTTCTTGCCCTTTGGTAATTTTATGTTAACAATGTCTTGAAGTATTTTTTTATGCTTGGATGTTTTAGTGATAGTGCTTTGTGTCTCAGTTTAGTTGGCCATTAGTATCCATAGTAAAAAGACATCATAATTAGTGTTATTTATAGTAACCCTCCCACTGTAACTAATGTAGTGAATCCATAAATGCATGGTGAATACCATATGCTTCTGTGTTCACGTCAGTAATTAGCAAAATTAAAATTTTAATAACATTTGGCAGAAACCTGGATACTAAATGATAATAGAAAACTGCTCTAAAATGGGACCTCATCTTCTCCTGTAACTTACCTCAGAGAAAAAAATAGCCAAGAAAAGTAAGCAAGCTCTAAAATATGTGGAGTATTGTATGTGCCAAGTTATACTTCCCATACCCCTATTACTTATAAATACATCGTGTCTCAAAATAAAGGGAATACTCAAGTGATGCTATATGTACTTTTGTGATTGCTCTTTAGATTATCCATCACCACTATGTTGATTTTTCTTCATATCAGGTAAAAGAAACATTTTAATTAATTGCTTAGTATTTATTTTTTTAAGTCTTACTAAGTTGGCTTCCATTCCACTAAATTATAGTTACATAGCTGCACAAGTTGGAGCATTTCATTCCAGACCTTCAATCATCTTGAGAATTTAATATTATTTTATCCGATGGATTGATATAATAAAATAAAAAGAATAAACAAATATTACAGTTTTTTTTGCACTATCACTGTCAGTCTTTTAGCCACCCAAGCATCATATTCCTCAATAATCTAGCTATGCTTAATGCTCATATTCTCAGAATCTCACAAAACATGGGCTTAAGATAAAAATAACAATGGGGTGTAAATGTAATGACTCTGTTCTTGCTTTTTTTCTTTTGATCCTTTATCATGCCATCTCAAAATAACATAAAGTTGCATTTTGTGTACCTTAGTTTCTTGAGTGAGATGATGGTTATGCTAATATTTATACTACCATAAGAATTGTTCCAGAGCTGATTCATGTAACTCGTTTTATAATGACACCCTTTATTTGTCCATTTACAATTGCTTTTCAATAAATAAGCCTTTCAGCACTGCTGGTGATTTAGTCACCTTTAGTGTCAGCAAATATCTTTGAATTCTAGCCCTTCCCATACTTGATAAGGATAAAAGATAATTATTTCTGCGGTTATAACTTAACTGGTTTCATTCGTCATGCTACAAGAGCTGTTCTTCCACAGGCAGGGAAAAAAGAAAGACTTGCCACTTCATTGTAAGACTGAATATAGTGTGCTGCATACACATTTGATGTTTAATATTGACTTCTGAATGTAAGGTGATTATCAAGTTTGCTGTAGTTTTTAATATTCCAGTAGTAAGTCAGTTAATTGGGATGATTCTAAAAGTATTTATTATTTATTTTTTGCGGAGTGAAGTCACACACCTTGGCCATTTGAAATCTATTGTTTTGGCACAAAACTTTATGGCAACAACATATTATAAAGGATAACTGAGATCAGATGCTTCGGATAAAAACAAAATGTTACATTATGTGTGGGCCTCTACACCTTTTTAGCCCACTGCCAATTGGAGACCAGCTTTATAAGGACCAGGGAAATAATCCTCAAAAAGGAATACATGGAAATTAAGAGCAGCTGACAGAAAACTGTAATTATCTTCAAAATCACAGCCATATGTGAGTTGAACTACAGGACAATACAGCTCTAGACTTTTCACATGATAAGGGTAGCTTAACAGATCACCAGCATGTTTGTACAATGCAGATGCTTTTATTAGCCGATGGAGAGAATGATAGGAACAGTGAAGTATGAAGGACACTAATGTCCTGGCCCTATCAAGAATTAGAAGCTAATTATTATTCATTATATTTGTACATTTTCATTTAAGCTGCATCAAACCTTAATGCTTCTACTGCACTTTCTAGAACACCCGAAACAGCAAATGCCTCTTTCCATTTGTTTTTCTTTTTCAATTCTTAGTTTTATACTGGGCAATATATTGTAGGTTATAATTCTATACTGAAACAAAGGAGCAGAGAATATGTGGTTAGATTTCAGTTTGAATTAGCAGTTTATGTATAACTGTTTCTTTTTAGATATTTGTTATACATTTGAATTATGCAAAAACAATTCTGCAATGTCTATTGCTGACCCCCAAATATCTGATAAGAAGGATCATAAACTTACCCCTGTACTTTTGTAGGATGCTGATGTTTATTCAGTATCAGGACAAAATAAAATGAGCACTTTCTCTAAAGTCACACCCTTACTCTATGGTTAATACACACACACACACACACACACACACACACACACACACACACACACACACACACACACACACACACACACACATATATATCTTCGTTGAATCTCATTTCACTAAATTTCCTTTCACCTCTACCACTTCGCTGAAAACTGAAATTACTGATAACTCATTTTGCTGAATCTCATTTCACTGAACTGCAGTTAGTATATATGGCACTGTGTAGAGTACTGTAAGGCAAGAAAAGGGTATATGCCCCTTTCCCCACTGTAGTGCAATCCTGGAGTTAGTATATATAGTTAGGAGGGTTATGGTTGGCACAGATCCCCACATTGTGCGGGTGGTGGGCATAGGCCCCCACTTATTTTGAGTACATATTGTCTTCTGGAGAGAGTTAGTCATTGGTGTTGCAACTATGCATGTCTATTGTTTAAAATGCATTGTTTTTAAATTTTTGGTAAAATGCAATATAAAACAAACAAACAAGGTGGGGCGCTACACCTCCCACGCACCCAGAACTATATATACTAACTCCAAGATCGCACTACAGTGGGGAAAATGGCATATAATTCAGTGAAATGAGATTCAACGAAATAAAGTAGAAGCATATACATATATATATATATATATATATATATATATATATATTTTTGTCACAGAGCTAGAGAAGGTGATATCCTGTATTAAACTTAACAAATCAGAATATATATCTGTAGCTTTTACATGAATATAATACTATAGACTGGTTTAGGTACCTTTTTGTATAGAGACTGAGTGGCTAAACTAGTATATCTAAATATTCGTGGGATCTGAACACCTAAAAATGTTATTCCTGAACTACATATTAATATGCTATTTTTCTGTTTGTAAATGGAATCTAAATAAATAAACTGTATAAACAGAAAATGCTATTATATCATATCATCCTTAAAATATACCGCCCAAGTAAATACATTTTAATATGCTTTTCATTAGGATATAAGCAACCTGCATAGGTGTTAAACATTTAGCACCTTTTTTAAATATAGTTGACATTAATAAGAATGAATATAGTTGAGTAAGGCAGGGTTTTATGAGTTGCTGAAATATTATCTGCTTGTCTTACATAATTTTCAGAAACTCTAAATATGAAGTAATTTGACACTTTCCATCAGTAAAATGCCCTAACTGTTCTCTAGAACATGATACAAACAACCTCATGCAGTACTGCCTCATTCAGTAAATACTTTTTAATAGGTGATAATAAACATAAATAAATAAAATAATTAACATGTAGCATCTACTAGATGAAGTTAGCAGTAGCAATGACATATGTCATTCCTATTTTTAAGAAAATCAGGCTATGGCTCTCTACCATGCATATTGAGTCTGTTTTTTCAGACATATTTTTAAATAAGTTTATTTCCTGGGTATTGTGGTTTGAGTTAAAAACATCTTGCCACCATCAAGGAAGAATTGCATAATGAGTCATACATACATAATAATAATACAATAACTGTATTAAGCTTTTTGTAAAACTTAGTTATTACTGCACTGTTTCCTTTTCAGTCAGCAGCCCACCAATCCTGCTTTACTGAAGTAGATGCTGGTGTCCTTTTTGCAATACCAAAAAGCAAGGTTTGATTAACAGAATGCATGCTAGAAGACTTGGGATAAGGATGAAGCATGTACTAGCTATTTTTCATCTATCCATCTCCCCCCCCTCTCTCTCTGTATGTATATATATATATATATATATATATATATATATATATATATATATATATATATATATATATATATATATATATATAGTGTGTGTGTGTGTGTGTATATATATATATATATATATGTGTGTGTGTGTGTGTGTGTGTGTGTGTGTGTGTGTGTGTGTGTGAGTGTGTGTGTCTGTGTATGTATATTTATATCTATCTGCCTATCTATCTGTATCTCTCTATGTTTGGAGAGGCTCTGGGAGCCACTCATGGGACTGCTATCTACTAATACTGGTTGTGGATTACCTGGGTATGAGTTGTTCCTATTGGACAGAGTGATGACCACTGTCTGTAACTCAGGTTATCCATGATCAGCTATTCACTCATCCTGGAGGTGGTGAAGAGGGAGAGTGGGAGTTAGAAGCCAATGCTGCTCCAGGGAAGGGCTGCACTCCAGCTCACTGCAGAATCAGCAGGTAGTAGAGATGTGCATGTCATTCAGCGTATGGTCTGGGAATGTGATCTGACTCTGCCTAGCCACATATACTCTGTAGTCTTCATAGGGTATGTTTGAGAATATTAATGCTTACAGTGGAAAGGGCAGCTGGCTCTCACATCTGTGAGAACAAGCAATGGCTATCAGTGTAGGGGTTATTCCTCCTGGCTGACTGGATGACACTATGCAGCAGCCACCCACAGTCATGTGATATGGAATGAGCAGGTTACAGAAGTGACTAGATGGTAGGGAGGCATAGTGTTAACTGAAGGACACACACACACACACACACACACACACACACACACACACACACACACACACACACACGTATATATATATATATATATATATATATATATATATATATATATATATATATATATATGGTCCTAAATCTTGAATCCTTAGCAAGGGATCCCTGTGATCCATTTCAGAAGAAATACCCTTTTTATTTTTATACCTGGTAAGGTCACTGGATGCAAGTGACTCTTTTCAAGGGTGAAATAAAATTACTGCCTGCTTAAGTCCTCTGGGCCTCTTGAAGGCAAATTGAAGTTGCGGAAATCAAGCAAGTTGTATACAGCTCTTAGCCTTAGTCCTTTATAGTACCTACCAGATGCAGCAAACTTAGTGGATTGTTATGATAAGTGGGCATAGGTATTGGATCATTTCAGGTAGAGACAGGGCCTGGGTGGCTAGTTGAAGACAGATGGAAGTTTAAAAAATGTGTCAGGTAAAGGACAAAATCTTTAGAAATGTAAACTGATTTCTTACTAGATGAAGAACTATGCATTGGCTATTGTTACACGAAATCATAAAACTATTAAATAAGTAGTTCATATACTGAAGTAGAGATTCATCATCTTTCTCTGACTTACCATGAATCTAATCACATTTGCCCTATTAATGGCCATACAGAATAACAATTAAAATGCTGATGATATAGGTATATTTGCCTTCAAATACATTATTGTAAATGGAGAAAGAAAAATTACTCTTTAGCCACAGCTTAAATCTAGATTAACATGGGCCGATAAAAGCAAACAGGGTCACTAGTCCCATTCGGCTGATTTTGGTGGAAAAAGTGACATTATTAGTAAGATACATCCTGGAGGAAAACTGTATGGTTTCAGACAGCTGAGTATACTGACATGCTTATGTGTAGTTTGATTTTACCTCACACACAGCTGCGGAGACAGTCATACCTGTCATAGTAATTTCATTCAGGAAACAGTCCTTTCCAAAGTGATATGCAGTAATGACCAGTTTGGGATACGTTCCAGACATATTGATGATGTGCCTTTGGCATGCAAACTCATGGCCAACTTCCGCACTGCATTCTGACTTCATACTAAACAGTTGTGGCAAAGTCTCAATGTCAGATAACCAAATGTAAGTGCATCCTTGATTTCTCTGTAATACTGCATTAATTAGTTTGGCTGATTACTTGATATGAATTCATGTCATAAGAGCCTGATGCACATTGACATTGACAGACTTGTTGGAACTGTATACGTACCTCACTGTCAGTTTGTCAGGCACAGACATGCTATCCCATCTCTCAAGGGCCGTGGTGGTCGTGTTGCACATTTCAGTAAGGTTGTTGCTTTTCATACTGCCCTAGGGTAAGTGGCGATTGCACAACTCACTATGTAGTTAGGTGGATCTGGTTTTAGTTCCCCACTGTCCAGGGTAAAAGTGCATGCTGGTGTGTACATACGACCCCCCCCCCACACACACACACACACACACTCACTCACACAAACAAACATATGCATTGTATAGCACTGAATCAGCTCTGAATCCTAAGATGTTTGATGAGGTCTACAGTGTACCATATGTTAGATATGGCCACTTGTGCATGTTTGCATATAGGTTTAGTGACATGTAGGTCCACATCCATCTTCCAAGATATCTCATACTTGCAGACTGCACATAAATGACAACATTATGTGTTTGCAACCTCTGCACTCTATTGACAATGCTTATGTTATGTTTGCTGATGGCCTCTCTAATGAATAATAGGGATAGCCTATACATTTTTCGGTATATAACATATTCTCAAAATGTTATGAAAGCTTAGAGTTTAGCATTTTATATTTTGTTCACTTTCATAGTAATACCAGGTAAGCAGTGCAGCATGTGTGTTACTTGCTGACATAATTATTTGTTTACTTACTTATTATTTTTATTTGAATTTGTTTACCAGAGTAGAGCAGTGATCAAGCAATGACCAGTTACAGTCTCAGACCAGAATCGCCTAGACACATGTGCTACTAATGTTACATCATAATATTTGTCCTCTGTTTTAACTTGTTTAGTATCACATTCACCTCTGGAAAGGACCATTTTTTTCTGCTAGGCTCCATGCTCTATTCTTCTGTGAATCAGCTTATTATGCAGTATTGTACAGGTGAGAGATGGCTGTGTCAGGGCTATAAAATAGGTCTCAACCAGATTTACTGTGGCATCAGAAGTGCTAAACCTGAAGATGAAATATTTATACCACTTTGGCCCATGTTTGATCTTGTTTACTGTTGTACAACTCCATGGTATGTGAGTTATTATCTAGGGCAAGGTAGTCATTCACATATGCATGAGGGGGGTTATGGGTCCAATCTGTATGATAGTATATATATTACATCTCTGTGCCTACAGCCACAAGTACATACATTACGCCTCTGTATCTGCATCCATAATTGTTATCTTTTATTTATCCCTTTCTGAAAAAGGCAGCATGTTGCAAACCCCCATTTGCAACTCTTACATTTACAATAAGTATAAGTCCAGGACTCTCATAACAAGTGCACCAGCCTTTCATATCCTTTTTTTGGCACATGGGAGCATGGGAGTAACTGACACCAGGCTCTAATTTATTTCCAGAGCAAAGATATTTAATGTACGTCAAGAAATGACAGAAGTGATATGCGGACATTTCAGGCCTACTTGTCATTTATAGTTGCAGGTATAGTGTAATGTCTACTACAGTTATATCATAATTCATTTGACTCCAGTACATACACTGCAAGCCAGCAGCTACTGCTGGTGTAGCCATTTTGGATTTGCAAACACACAATTTACATTGCATCCTTGTCTAACTTAGTATCATTATCTGATATTCGCAGTTACACAAAATGGTATAGACCTGCAGTAATACCCCTGCAATAATACTTTATCCAGAGACCAGTACATGTGGCAAGCCTCCTTGTTTATCCAGTACAGGATGCCTGCAGTAGCATCCATTTCATTCACATTAACTATGCATGATTTTGTCCTGTGCACCCAAAATACACATTTTGCAAATCTGAAGTTACATGTATACTGCTGTCATGCTAATATTTGTATGATATTTGCATTGCATACTTTCTTCCCTGCACCCAAATTAAATAGGTCTCCACCTAGAGCATAATACACAGGCCTGCTATGACATCCCCTTTATCTGCATTTTACATTGTTTCTTCCCCAGTATGAACATGCCATAGGTAAATACTGTACATTTCATTAAGACTAAGCCATGATGGGAAAAAAAAACAGTCAAAAAGTCAACCTAATAAAACAAAGATAAATGTTTTATGCAGCTGGCAAGCCCACTACATCACCACATTGCCTTAATTATGTATATAACATCTTTGGATACAATGCCATGGCAGAACAGAGGTAAAAACTGCATCAGTTGTGATTTCATATGAAAAAGTGATAAGGGATTTCAACAGAAATCAATAAGTTTAAACTTGTCTACTTTATACTTTACCAGATATAAAAACTTACTAAAGGCCTGCACCTATGCATAATAGTGAGGTTATTATTTTTTAGTACATCACATATCTTTTATGGGTGTTGATATAGTCAATATGCAATATACCTAGTTGGGTTCTAATACAATTTATGTTTAGAGCTAAGATTTGCTTAAGCTTGGGATTTATAGCAAAAGCAGTTTTAAGAAAAGTCATCTTTGATGGAGGTGTAATGAGCAAGCTCTCCCAGTATTCTAGCACTATGAGACCCATTTCCATAAAACTTTAATGTACTGTTGCTCCACAGATCAGACCAGGTAAACAGTGCTGTAGTATGCCTTTATATAAAGGCATATAGTAGAAAAAAATATTTTGATAAAAAATGACTACCTATAACTATAAAGAAGTGTTCCTGGTATAGCAAATTGCATCCTGAGGCACATACTGCTATGAAACACATAACATAAAGTCAGAGACCCAGACTTTTAACATAGCTGACCCTATTGGCAGTGAAAATAGGTCTTAATTTTTTGAAACTCCTTGATAACGTATTTTTTTAGGAATTATTTTGAATCTTAGTGTTGGATAAATGTAAACAATCAAGACAGCAAGCTCTGACAACTATAGACTTCATCTCTGAATATTATAATGATGTCAAATGTGTTTTGCAACTCTTTGCATACTTCAGCCTGTACATTGTGGTTATTTCATATATATTTAGGAACCAGAACACTTTTGGACTTGCCTTGAAATTGCCTAATATGGGGGAGTATTCAAAATCTGTTGGCACCCTTCCTTATATGAAATAATAGAATTGGCAGTGATACAGTTGGAGATGTGATTCAGAAATGTCAGTAATGCAACTGTGCTACGGGAGAAGTACAGCCTTATGCACAGTATATAAATGACTGTACAATGGTAAGCACATAACAGCTATCATGCTAATAACCCACTTTGCATATGCAAATGACAAATCAGATATGGCAGAGAGACTGAGTTGTTCATTTACTGTGAAGAGCCATGGCTCTGAGCTACTGTAAATTTCAGGATTTTCAGGTATACAAAAGTTTCATTCACATTGTGAAGCTAGGAATAACAGCAGTGTTAGCTGAATTTTAGTGACCACTTTTGGAACTGGTGCTCATGAGGTTGCCTGACTTTGCCCAGTGCATTGCAGCTGACCCCCCAGTGACTGACATTTCATCACCTCAGTGACTGCTAGACTGCTTCTATATGGACAGAGATATATCATTTGGTGTTTTGAAGACATGTGCTGCCCACGCATGAAATCAAGGGGATACGTGGTCTGCATATCACAGTGGACATGAATATTTATATAGCATTAACTCGTTCAGCTCCTGACAGGTTGTATGCTAGGCCTTTTGTTGGCATGAGCCTAGTGGATCCTACATGACTTCTTGACAAGATGTTGTACCATGTGGATGGCAATATTTCCATAGTGCCTACAGGAGGACAACATACCTTTGCAGATATTTTACAACAGGATGATTCATGGTACCAGATGCAGGGCTGAAGGACCCTCCATTTAAAGAAAAGAAATAAATGGTATCATAGTCAGAAGGTGTGCTCAGCTTTCTGCCTTTCTACTTTGTCATGCTTGGAACTCAACATATATATGTGTGCAGTATTGAGAAAAGCAGAAACAAAAACATCACTTTCCCTGATTTAGATCCTTTCTCTATCATTATCTTTAGCTTTCTTCTTTATTCTTGAAAAAGTTGAGAGGTATTGTGGAGAAGGGATGGCAGTGGGATGCACACTGCATTCGGGCAGTGAGCTAAGAAGATAAATTCTTGTGTGGCAGTTACATTTGTATGCATTTTTTCATTAGTTTGCAATAAAATACCTGAGATGTACAGTTACTATGATACAACTAACTATAATTGAAGGTCACGTGTGTGTGTGTGTGTGTGTGTGTGTGTGTGTGTGTGTGTGTGTGTGTGTGTGTGTGTGTGTGTGTGTGCGTGTGTGTTGATAGAGCGAAAGAGAGAGAGGTTAATATAAATTTTTATGGCCACATTTTGTTTTTTTATTATGGTTTAATATCTGAGGTGTACACAGTCATAAAGCTGGGATTACTGTTGTCATTTGGTTGTGTTAAGTACTCTGACTTTGCAGAAGTAGCGTGTATTTCTCTGACACCAGCTAGAATACCTTACTGTGGCTGATTTTACCACAATATAAAATATCTGAGGTGTGCACCATCAAAAAAGTGTCTGCAACTAACGATGGTGGGGGACAGTCTATGATAAAAATGATTTTGTGTGTGTGTGTGCGAGTGTGTTTGGGTGTGTGTGTGTGTGTGTGTGTGTGTGTGTGTGTGTGTGTGTGTGCGTGCGTGTGTGAGCGCTCATGTGTGGCTGTGTATTTGTCTGCAGGTGTGTCTGTGTGTGAAGTCAAGTTGGCCAGTTGGCAATAATTTTTCACTTTCCCTCACAGTCAGACATCAGTATTGCGTTCAGTAAGTGCTGTCTGGTCAGGATGTGTTTATGATTAGAACTGAAAATTGGCACAGTGATGCAGCAAGTAGTCCCTATTTTGACTAGGGTGGGTTCTATCACTGAGCCAGTTGCCTACCCATCTGGTAACATACGGATTGATACCTAGCTGAGAGAGTTTATCTATTATGCCCGAGTGGGGAATAGTGTGGATGGATTTGGCTAGGTCAAGGTAGGCGGTGTGCAGTTTTCCCCTCATCCATGCCTTTGGTGACTGTCGCAAAAAAGTCAACCAAATTTAACAGACATGACCTCCCCTTGTTGAAGTACTAGAAAACAGGAACACAACACAGACAGTCCAACTGTGTAAATATCTTCTTTAATTCTGGTACCTCGGCCTTCGCCTTCTCACGGAATACACAGTTGGACTGTCTGTGTTGTGTTCCTGTTTTCTAGTACTTGCATTTCGAGAGTGTTTTTTGCTCCCCTTGTTGAAGCCAAGCTTTGTGGGATTGAGTGTTTGTAGGTTGCCAATGTCCTTGTTAATGAGGTCCATGATAATCCATTCCATGGGCTTGCAGATCAGGCTAGTTAGGCGGATGGGTCTATAATTTCCTGGATACGTGAATGCCCCACCTTTGTGTAAAGGGATGACAGTGGCTGTCTCCCACTCAGCTGGGACAAAACCGGTACTCAGGCTTTGTTGGAATAGGGTGCCTAATGGTGCTGCAAGTTCCTTCCTGAGTTCATGTAGGATGTAGACTGGGATGTTATCAGGTACCATGGAGGCTGATTTTTTTCCCTTTGAGAGAGCAGTGATGACCTGATCCCTAGATGTAAGTGGAAGGGGCAGGTACTGGGAATGTCCTGATTTAATAATGGGGGGGTAGAGGAGTGAAATTTTTGCTGAATCTGTCAGTCAGCAAGTTTGCTATATCTACGGTATTTGAATATGTGGTGTCCTTCAACATCAGTTCTGAACAGATCTGGGTGCTACCTTTGAGATTATGGACATATGTGAAGAAGGCCTTATAATTTTCTCTAGTAGATGTGGCCAATTTGGACTCAAAGTTTGCTTTGGAGGATTTCACCAGTACTCTTATTTGCTTGTTTAGGCTAAGGAGAGATTGCTTCCAATTGGGCACCTGCTCCTTCTTGGTCCTGGTTAGCAATTTTTTTCTTTTGTTAAAGAGTTTATTTATTGCAGATGTCCACCAGACAGATTTACTCGTCCTTGTGGAGGATGATTTAGTCCTGTCGGGTATTCCTGATTCCATGCATCTATATAAATGTTCGGATAGTAATTTGGTATAGTTTTGGATACTATTGCCAGTTCCTAGAGAGGGGGAGTGGGCTGTGAAGCTATTTATATCATCCCTCAGGAGGCTATAATCAGCTTTGGAGAAGTTTTTTTGATTGGCCCTAGCTAGAGGAGGGTAGGGTGAGATGATGACTTCAAACGTGATCGCTTTATGGTCAGATCTTACAAGGGAGGATGATACTGCAGGGATGCTGCAGTGGTTACTCATGTTAGTTAATACCAAGTCCAAGATATTATCACCTCTTGTGGGGGTATCAACTAGCTGCTCCAAAGTATTTGCATTGACAAAATCAAGGAATCTCTGGGCATTTGTGTTCTGGCAAGAGTAGTTCTTCCAGTCTATGTTTGGGTAGTTAAAGTCACCCAGGATCAGGGTAAAGGGTTGAATCTTGATAGATTCAAAGCAGTCTAGACAGGCAGTTTGGGCATCATGGGTAAGATTTGGTGGCCAGTAGCTAGCTATGATTTGTATCGGGGTCTTGTCAATAGTTAACTGCACTTGGAGTGTCTCCTGTGTGTCATACTGTTTGACCAGCCTGGAGGTGTGTATGTCTTTAATATATATTGAACCTCCACCTCCTTTGGCTTTACTACCCACAGTTTGTGAACTGAATGTATGATAGGATGAGTAACCAGGTAAGAATGGGGTGCTCTCCATAGCTTTGAACCAGGTTTCTGTGACCACACAGATGTCAGCAGTTTCCAGGGTTAGGAATGCTTGAAATGAGTGCAGTTTCATGTTTAGACTCCAAGCATTTAGCAGCTTAACCTTAAATGTGTGTTTTGTTGTAATTTTTATGTTGGTAGTTTTAACCTCATCACTTTTTCTAAAAAAGGCACAGTAGGAGAGGCAAGAGCCTTTGCCAGAATCCTGAAGCCCAGGTGGGACAGATGCAGGCCATCTCTGGCAAAGTATTTTGGTCTGTCAATCATATCTTCCTAGGCTGTCAGGTACTGGATCCCCCCGGAATGACATCAGAAACTAAGCCAGTTGTTAAAGTCAATAATTTTCTGTTTGCATTCAGGCATCATTCTGAGTGATGGTAGACTGCTGCTTAAGGCTAGGGGCATACCTTCCTGGGACACATATTCGGTGAGTTCAATCATGTTTCTCTTCATATAGTCCAGGGAAGTACATCTCAAGTCATTCACACCAACATGGACTATGACAGAGTCATAACAGTACCTGTTGTTGAGAAACTTAAGTGTGTGTGTGATATGGTGGATTCTGGCCCCTGACAGACAGTTAACCATAACTTTCTCCTTATTCAGCCTGGTGTGAGGCACATCTGTGTGCTTCACAATGGAGTCACATATGAGTAATATGTTAGCTTATGGTTAAGCCTTAGTTTTTGTGAGACACAGGTGTGTGAACTATGCATACTATGTGGTGTGGAGGGCTGTGGAGATTGCGTGTATTTGCCTCGGAGGTTTTTGCCCCAGAGATCTCCTTTGTTTGGGTATGACGTTCTTTATTTTCTTCTCTAAGGCCCTCAGCTTTGTAATATTTGCCACTGACCATCTGTGGTTGTACTTTTATCCTAGTCTTATTTATTTATTTTTATTTTTTATTTTTATTTTACATTTGTTGACCGGGCTAGTCTAACTGGACATATGTCCATTTTCAGTAGAGGCCCGGGGAGATAAGCTCCAAGACACATACATGAAAATCTTAGCAAAAAAAAAAAAATGACTAAATAGCAACATTCATTATATACAATGCATATTCCATGTTACAACAGAAAATTCCGAGAGGACAAAAAAGAAATACTTATAGTGCAAGAATGCATATACAATACAACATACAGGTATAATACATAAAAAGAAGAAATAAAGTCAAAAGAGAAGACAGGTTAATCATATTAAAATAAAGAAATTCCTCAGTAGAAAGTATTTACAAAGGCTGGACACAGTGTAGTTTTGGAGGGAGTCTGTATTTATAGTCAAAAAGGAATATATAACAGTTGATGAGTAGTCTGGGATAGGCAGAGCTAAGTTTAAACAGATGGATAGATGCCTAGTCAGGTTTAGTACAGGGGCACAACCAGTGTGTTCTAAGGTAAAGTTTCAGAATGTTTTTGAAGAGTGATAAAGAGGGAAGAGAGGAAAGGTCACTGGAGAGAAGATTCCAGGTTTTTCCAACAGCATTGGAGAAAAGATAATCCCCAACCTTGTTATTAGGTTTAGAGGTGTGTAAAAGATGTTTGTGTGAGGAACGTAAGGACTTCAGATTTGTATATGGGGTGATGAGGGTAGATAGGAGTACTGGAAGGTTTATAAAGAGTTTTATGGGCAATGGTTAGTTGATGGAATTTAATCAAGTTTTGTAGTTCCAGCCATCGTAGCTGCTTTATATTTATGCAATGATGGGTTCTGTAAGAGTTTCCTGTTGCAAATCTGGCAATGTTATTGCAGGACATTTCCAATTTGCTGAGGTTATTTTTAGATAGCCTAGTAAAAATGGGTGAGGCATAGAGGAGTGTAGAGATTAGATGAGTATGAGCTATGGTTGTTCTGCTGTGGGAGAAAGGAAGGGTTTAATCCTATAGAGAGAGAGAGACAAGTTTTTTGTTGACAGTTTTTATAGTATTGTTGATATGGATGTCAAGGTTCAGATTGTTATCAATGGTGATACCCAGTAGTTTGATGGTTGGGTCTGGTGATATAATGGTACCATTGGTGGATGTAACTGAGAAATCAAAAGGAGAGGACTTGTGAGTAGGATTGAAGAGGAGGTGTTTAGTTTTTTTGGGTTCAAAAGAAGGCAACGCTGTGTGAACCATTGTTCAACTGTGTTAAATACCTTCTGGGTAAGAGAGTGAAGTTCAGATGTGGATTTGGCTGAGCATAGAAGTGTGGAGTCATCAGCATATTGTATGCATGTGGCTTGGGGAATGGCTAGATAAAGGTCATTAATAAATATGGAGAAGAGGAGAGGTCCTAGTATGGACCCTTGAGGGACACCTAGGGTAACCGGTTGGAGGGTAGATAGAGTCTTATGCCAAATTACTGCCTGTTGTCTTTTATCTAGGTAGGACTGGAACCATTTTATGGAAGGTGCATTTAATGACAGAGATTTGAGTATGTTGATGAGAATCTGATGATTAACCATGTCAAATGCTTTGGACAGGTCAATAAACAGTGCTGAGGAAAGGTTATTAAGATTGCATTTTTTGTTTATGCAATCTGTAAAGGAAAGGAGGGCAGTGTGAAGGTCTGAAACCATGTTGACAGCTGGAAAGTAAGTTATTTTGGGTTAAGTGGTCAAGTAATTGCCTGTGGATACATTTCTCCATGATCTTTGCCAAAGGAGAAAGAAGAGCAATTTGGTGGTAGATGGAGAGCTCAATGGAGTGTCCACCTTTATGGAGGGGGATAATATGAGAGACTTTCCATAAGCTAGGTATGTGACCTTCGGTAATAGTCCTATTGATCAGAATGGAAATGGGATATGCTACAGTTTTGGCTGATAGCTGTAGAAATTCAGCAGGTAGTTGGTCTGCTGAGGGAGAGCAATGTTTTAGTTTTTGTATAAGGGTTAGAATATATGTAGTTGTGACAGGTTGAAAATGAAGAGGAGGGGGTGAGGTTGAGTTACAGGAAGGTAAAGTGAAGCTATTAGGTGATAGCTGACTAGCTAGTGTTTGGATTGCATTAGAAAAGAAGGTATTAAATGTATTGGCTGTATTTATGGGATTATTATGGTCAGTATTTTGAGGGTTAGGTGTGGTGGATTGACCTGGGTGGAGTAATTGGTTAATGCTAGTCCAGAATTTTTGTGGGTTGTTTTGGTTATTTTGTTGAAATTGTAGGTAGTAATTTCTTTTATCAGAGAGTAGAGCTTTCTTAGTGTCATTTCTTAACTGTCTAAAGGTTTGTTGGTCAACAGGGTTTTAGTCATTCTCCATTTGGCCCAATATTTATTTCTAAGATGCATTTTGTGTTTGGTTACTTTTGAAAGCCATGGAGTAGACTTCATTTCAATTCTAATTAATCTGGTTGGAGCATGGTGGTTAAGAATGGTAAGGAAGTTAGAGTTAAAGTATTTGATGGCTTCTTCTAAAGAGGTGTTTTAAGGGAGACAATTGCAAGCTCTTAGTTCCTTTTCAAATAGCTCAGGGTTAAAGTTCTTTTTGGATCTGATATTTCTGACAGATGTTGGATTGGGAGTATGTGTTTTATGCCTGATAATATAGGTAAGTGAATGGTCATTTATATCATCAGGGAGGGTTCCAAAATCATAATTGTGAGGGTGATGATTTATGAGAATCCAGTCTAATGTGCTTACCTTCTTGTTAGCTTTATTGATCCTAGTGGGGGATGTAATGGTTTGAGAAAACCCATGTAGGTTAATGTGGGTTGTAGGGAGGTTTCTACAATAGCAGTTGCAATCAATGTTTATATCTCCTAGAATTATGCTTTCTTGGGGCAGGTGTTGGGATAGCCAGCAAAGGATATTTTCCATGGTGGCAATGTTATTACCAGGAGGAAGATACATACAGATGATATGGATGGATTTGGCATTGTTAATATGAAGTTTGGAGATGGGAATTTCTGCATTGGAATCAAGAGGTATTTTACAGTCGTAGGTGGTTAACTGTAAGCCCGATTTAAATAGAATAGCTACCCCATCACCCTTCTTGGCTACTTGGTCGAGTCTTAGCATGTTATATCCAGGTGGAAGGATTTCATTGTCTTTGGTTGCAGGTTTTAACCATGTTTCTGTTAAGCAGAGGATATCAAAGGAATAAACTTCTACTAGAGCTTGGAATTGAGATACTTTGTTGTTTATGCTACGTATATTAAGATGGGCTACTTGGAGGGAGTTAGATGGTTTACTAAGGAAATCAATAGGTGAGTGATTTTGGCTATGGAGAGTGCTAGGAGTTTTTGTTGGGCCTGGGTTAGGGTGGATGTCACCATCTTTTAATGAGAGTAGTAATCCTATATAGCATGGGTTAGAGAATTTGTTGTATAGAAATAGATTTTTCCTGGGATTGAGAGTGTTATATTTACTATTTAATATTCTATGATACTTTGCAAGTAGGTAGTTGGGTGAAGATGTTATATTAGCATGGTTATAAAGGAGTGGTAGGGATAGAGCATTGGTTTCCTTATTAGGATAGTGATGGTGTGGATGTAGTGGGTATTCATAGGAGGTGAGTAAGTAGGCAAAGGTTAGAGGAAGAAGTAGTAATAGTGTGAATAAAGGTAGGACATATAATGGGATGGGTGGTTTATACATTGTACACATTTACTATTGGATGTGTGTAGGTAGAATTTGGAAGTATAAAGGGTGAGGATGGGGAAGTGTGAAAGGTTGTGGTAAAATAGAAGGGAGTGTTAAGAGAAGGTAGATATGAGAGAAGATGAACAGTGGTAAAGTGTTCAGGGAGTAATGGGAAGAGGAAGAGGTGTGGCTAGTAATTCTAAGAGTAATTGGAAGAGGAAGAGGTGTGGTTTTAGTAACTATAAGAGTAAGACCCCTGGGGTGGGAATTGGGGGTAGGGAGTGGGTTGAGACAGATACAGATGCAGTTATAAAAAACAATCAGTAGGACTGACTCCAGAAGGTAAGTTGGAAAAGACAGATGTGGGAAAAGGATATTGAGAATTGAGCTTCGAAGAGGTGGATGTGGGCAGTAGAATTAGAGGGTAAAGTGAGAGGACTGAATAGCAGTTAAGACACAACAGGAGAAATTAATGTAAATATCTGGGCATAAGAGATACGAGAGTATGGCTGGGGTAAGGGAGCCACCTAGTGGACACGTCTGGTATTGCAAGGCTGATAAGAGAGGGAGTTAGAGTACAACAAGGAAAAAGGTTGCTAGACAAAATGAGTTTCTATGGAGGATGGGGGAGAGAGTGTGTGAAGGTACAGCGGGGGGTAGAGGCTGCTGGCTGTCCTAGCTCAGGACTTGCTCTAACCCTGTAGTATAGGTACAATAGTAGAATGTCTTTCTGGCAGGAATTATTCCACAAACATACTTTTACTGGTGTCCTTGAGAGAGGGATTGCAGGGTAGTTATTCAGTAAGGTGAACCACCGATAATTGGAGAATGTCATTTATGTTCCTATAAACTAGTGCAGGAAGCACAAGATGAGCAGGTAACTTAAGGAGGCAAGAGAGAGAAGGTAGGGATGAGAAACAGTTGTTATCACATAGCAAGGTATGCTTGCTCAAACATTACACTAATCATTCAGAGACAAATATATTGATAGCAAGATGTCACAGACTTCACTGTGGGATGGTTATTATTAGGAACTGCTAAGAGTTTGCCATTTGTTCTTTTGCATTTCTTTTCCCTCACCCTTAGGCTATTAGATTAGTTGATCTAGTCACACTCTGATCTGCAGCCTTTGCAGCACTGAAATTACATCTTTAGTATGTGCTTGTTTTTGTAAAACTTGGTGGAATGATTATCCCAGTCTTGGCAGTTGGATTTTTTTATTTGTTAGTTTTTGTTACTTGCTTGTTGCTACATGCTTTTTTCCCTTCACTGGTAATTATTTTTCATATGTTCAGAAATAGTGTTGCTTAGAGGTTCTCCTGTTTGATTCTCGGCTGGAGTGCCTTCTGTGTGGAGTCTGCATGTCCTCCCCGTGGTCGAGTGGCCTCCGAAAGACATGCGTGAATGGGGGGGCTGAAGGTTGGGTGCCGGGCTGGCAACTAGGCACAATAAAAATAGACTGCCAATAATTAGTGGACCGGAGTTCCGCTGTGACGACCCCTGTAATGTCCAAGTGTGTAGTCTAAACAAGTCCCATTACTTTTTCAAGCCACCATCATCTACAAAGCTGACTGCCTCTCCAGATGACTTGCACAGACTCTGTAATGTCCAAGTGTGTAGTCTAAACAAGTCCCATTACTTTTTTGAGCCACCATCACCTACAAAGCTGACTGCCTCTCCAGATGACTTACACAGACTCTGTTGTCCAACCTTCCCTTATGACTGTGAGTTCCACAACTGAGTGGAATTCTCTTACAGCAGTGGATTACACAGAGCTGTATTTTAAAGTGGTGGAGAGGCAGGCACTATTCAAATATTTTCTTAACTGACACAGGCCTGGTTCATCCTACTTTGTTAACACTGGGTAACTTCACCATCAGGGTTGATTATCACACCACTGAACTTTCCCCTTAGAGATTGCCCATGGTATGGAGGATTTCGATTTTATACAAGTTATTGCTTTGGCCACTGATGAGAAAAGAAATGTACTGGATTTTTTCTACATGGGCATGATCATGTCAGAACTAGAGAACAATAATAACAACAATGCGACCGATGGTGGTCACCAGCAAGGTGGCTTGCCTCAGGTCGTATCTAGGGACAACAATCAGCCTAGTGGTGCACCAGGCCAGTATGTAGAGGGTACTAACCAGCAAGATCATCAGGATTTTCGTCCTGTCAACAACACACAGAGATACAACCCTCCCCAGGCCCAGATGCAGAACAACACCAGGAACAAGAGGAAGGGAAGGAGGAGATAAATAATTCTTTGGACTTTGGTGTACAACCTAAATTACTCACAAGTACTAATTGTAACTTTACTGTTTACAACTATACTCTTTTAAATATACAACAAGACATGGTGGATTTTATGGCCAAAGACCTTTCTTTTGTCCCAAGTCAACATATGGACATTGGTAGAACTATTATAGATCTCAAGGTGTTTGTAAGAAAACTCAACTTAAATTTATTAATGGGTAATACCACTGATATTGTGAATACTCTAAGAGTTTCCAGTTCATACAATCCACCACTTCACCCTTTGTTAAATACATTTGAAAAAATCTGTGAAATGGATCTTTAGGCTATTAAGAATCGAGTAATGTACAGCAACCACAAACACCTTGCTAACATTTCCCCTCTGGAATGGGATTTCCTTAGCCTTTTGAAAGATTGCAACATAAGAGTTATGAAACCAGATAAAGGCGGCGGGGTGGTTTTTATGGACCACTGTAAGTATATCGAATACATGTCTGAACATTTGGACACACCAGCCTATAGTAAGGTTTCTTTGAACAAAATACATGTTGCATACCACAAAATCAACAACATTTTGTATGACTTATTAATGGATGGGTTCATTGATGGGGATGCCTATAGATATCTTAACATAGCAGCTCAAGGATCCCCATTTTCTTTGGGACCCCAAACTTCATAAACATTTGAATGCACCCCTTTCCGCCCATAGTTGACGGAGGGGTCTATCACTTACCCATGTGCTAAATTTATTGACAACATTATCAAACCCCTTATTGATAAGGAGGTGCATATATGTAAAGATTCCTGGTCCTTTTTGGAAAATATTAACAAACTAACGTACAATCCCCAGGCAGTGTTCTTGACTATCGACATCAAGGACCTTTATACTGTCATTCCCCAAACTATTGGTTTAGCTTGGGTTAGGGAGTATTTATCAGCAAAAAAAGTTAAAGATGACACTATTTATGTCACTTTAACCTTCCTTGAGACAGTTTTAACGAATAATTACTTTAATTTTGAGAACAACTTCTATTTGCAAACCTCAGAGGTGGCCATGGGTTCACCTTGCGGCGGTACATTTGCTAATGCTGTAATGGCAAATTGGGAGTCCACACTTCTATTTAAAGATGACTTATTTCAACAATATGTCACCTGGTACACTAGGTACCAGGATGACATATTTTGTATTTGGGAAGGAAACAAAGATCTCATACCTTCCTTTCTGGAAAGGATTACTAGTATGACTGACTTTTTAGAATTCACTTACACAGTGGATGACACTAAGATCAACTATTTGGACATTCTCCTTATTAAGGATATAATTAATCATAGGTTCAAAAGTGTCATATACAGAAAACCCACATATTCTAACTCTCTGTTGCACTTTTCCAGTAACCACCCATACCACCAAAAAAGATCTGTGGTAAAAGGTCAGATTGTCAGGGCAGCACGTATGGTAATAGATGATACAGACTTTAACAGTGAATGTAACAAGTTAATGAGTATGTTTGAATCTAGGGGGTACCCAATAAACTTGTTAACTAGTATTATTTTGGAGGTATCACATAAACGCGAGGAAGGGTGTTTTTTTCCCCTTCTAACTGGCCATTATAACACTAATAACCCTGATAATCAGGAAGAAGTTAGTTCTACTATTAGTCCAAATTTTAGGACAAATAAGCAGAGTAGCAACAAGTATTGTACTAGTTTTTGTATACCTTCTCCTTGGATTATCAATTAATCAAGGGGATTATTAATAAAAACTGGGACATAATAAAAAGTGAAGGAACTCTTCTTAATGTATTAGGTGATAGGCCTAAAATCACTTATAGGAGAGGCTATAATTTAAAAGCAATTTTGGAGAAGAACAAGCCAAAAAGGGCACAAAATCGACCATCAGGGATGTTTAAATGTGGCTTTTGTGCCCAATGTAGACACATTAAGGTGGCAACACATTTTTCTATTAATGGTAAAGAATATAAAGTCAAGGACCACTATAATTGTGAAACTAAATTGGTCATTTATGCAGCATTGTGTAATTTTTGTAATGCGTTCTACATTGGGAAAAGCAGGCATAAGTTAAAAACTAGAATATATGAACATATTTATGCCATTGCTAAGCAAGATCACACTAATGCCTTAGCTAGGCATATTATGGAACACAATGACCACCGTTTTAGTTTTATTATTTTACAGCAGATTATTCCAGACATCAGAGGTGGCCCTTGGGAAATTCGTCTCGAAATAGACGAATTACTATGGCAGATTCGTACAAGAGCACACATTACCCCTGGTATTAATGATGCCCTTTCTATTAAGTGTGTTTTGAGATGGCTCTCTTATAATAGGTAATACCTTTCAACTATCGTTGGTGCTTATGCTTTTATGTACTATTATCTCTTGTTTTGTGACTATTAGAGTTGTTTGCGATGTCCCTTAGATTTGGGTACAGCACATGTGGTGACATCCTAGTTATTTTTAGTCCCTGTGTGCAGCTGAATTATCTACTGGAGTTTTTTATTAGCTTAAACTTCATTAATGTAAGCGTTTATTTGTTTATTTATTTATTAGTATAATAATGGATTGTTCTGATTTTATAGAGAGTAATTTTACTTCTTGATTTATTTAAATTTGTTCAATGAGACAAATATTTCATTTGTATATACACAAATATACACATATATATTTTTTCTTTTACCTAGGCTGCTGGTAACACATTGATACTAATTGTTAAGCAAAGCACAATTTACTTGCATATACTGCTTGAAGGTTATTACATTTAGCGAACTTCATTTGCTATGCTTTATTATGTTTACTACAAAACAATGACTAGCATTTAATAATGTAAAGCATATCGCTGTTTTAAGGTTCCCATGGTTTTTTCTTAATTGAAAAATGCACTCGCTCTTGATTTGTCAAATTATTTGAAATCTATTTAAAAGAGGTGTCATTTGAATGATTTATGTTTGTCTGATGAAGGCAGAACACTGTTTCTGCCGAAAGCGCTTACTTTTACTTGGATTTTTATTAAACATTTTCAGTTTTTAGCCTGCTCTTATCGTGTTCCAGCTCGCTTTTTTGTTGTTTACTCCATTTCAACCTACACCTGCTTCAGAACTGGTCAACTGATATTGAGCTGACTCCATTTTAGACATTCCTGAACTGTATGCATTACTGAACTTATGATGTTGCTCATTCAACTGTTTTTATACCACATCAGAGATAATCATTGAAATAAGGTTAGAAGCCTTTAATCATGCTTTTTACTTAGTATTGCCCACTTCATAGGTTCATAGGTAGCTACTAGGCTACTAGCTAAGGGCCTAAGTAAGCCTAGCCAACAAGGTACCTGGCTAACGCCACCCAGGAAAGTTATTTTCCTGTGCCCCTGTCAAGCAGAGCCACAGACGTGATCGCCAGGGTGTATTTCCTATTTCCCATCCACTCATCAAGATTTTTCTTGAAGAGTGCTAATGAGGAACTTTGCTTGACATAGATGGGTAGCTTGTTCCAGAGTATGGGAAGTCTCTGGGACAGGAATCTATCCCTCCAGCATGTCCTGTTTATTGTGGTGACAAGGTTTAGGTCCCTAGAGTGTGTAACTCGGAGGGATTGGGATTTCTTTAGGTGTAGCATGTCCAACAGCTCTGGGTTTGACATAGCTTTATATGTTAGGCAGAGATCACCTCAGAGTAGGCAATATGCTATGGAGTAAAGATGGAGTTTTTTTGAGATGGTCAGTGTAGGGCATCTGTTTGAGGTCAGAAATCCTCTTATGAGGTACTTCTTTGGCCTTTCCAGCAGCTGCAGATGTTTTGTGAGGTACATTCAAAAAGGGTCATTGTACTCTATAATGGGTCTAATGAGTGTCGAGTAGAGGGGAACAATGACCTCTTTTTTCCTGGATGAGAACCTTTTTGTGATGAGATGAGCAACATAGAAGGATTTCCTTACTACTGTGGCAATGTGATTATCAAAGGAGAGACTACTGTCCACCTGGGTCCCAAGGTCTCTTATCACACATTCGGCGTTACGTAGACTGCTGCCTATGTGGTAGTGCATGAGTACAGAGTTTTTACCAAAGGGGATGAAAATGCACATTTTGGCATTGAGCTTAAGGCCATGGCTCTGACACCAGGCATCTGTCTCAGTCTGCATTATTTGGGGACTCAACTATGGCTCCTAGTTTGCAATCATCTGCGTACTTCATTAGCCAAAGGCCTTCTGTGCTAGCCTGTACTTCAGAGAAGTAGATACCAAATAGGAGAGATCCCAGGACTGAACCCTATGGTACTTCACTTGTCACTGGTTTGAAGTCAGATTTGGAGACTACAACTTTTACAATGTGGGTTCTGTCAGTGAGCCAGTGGGCAAACCATCTTCTGACATAGGGATTTATACCTAGTTTAGTGAGTTTAGCTATAATTCCAGAATGGGGGATGGTGTTGAAAGCCTTGGTGAGGTCAACATAGGATGTGTGAACCACCTTACCCTCATCTATGGCTTTGGTGACTGCCTCAAAGAAGTCAATCAGGTTCAGGAGGCATGATCCACCTTTCACAAACCAGAACTGGGTAGGGTCCAGAGTTTGGAGGTTACCAATTGTATACTTTATGAGATCCATGATGATACATTCCATGGCCTTACAGACTAGGCTTGTCAGGCTAACAGGGAGATAGTTCCTGGGATCAGTGGTGGCTCCACCTTTGTGGAGTGGGATACCTGTTGCTGTGCACCATTCAGTAGGCACAAAGCCTGATGTGAGGCTATGATTGAACATGGTGCTTAAGTGCGGAGCCAGTTCGTTCTGAAGTTCATGTAAAACTCAGCCTGGGATGTTGTATGGTCCCATGGATGTTGTGTTTTTGGCTTTAGATAGTGCAGCTTTTACATGCATAGTTGTGATTACAGGGACTCTGCATTCTTCTTATATAGATATGGGCTTTTTAGGGGGGTGAGAGGTGGGTAAAGTTAGCACTGAACCTATCTGCAGGATGTTGGCAATATCACTTGGTTCTGTAATTTCCATGCCATTGTGCTGTAACTCAGAGCGGATCTGGGTGTTGCCATTGATATTCTTGACATAGCTATAGAATGCTTTGTGGTTGTCCCTAGAATAAGTGGCGATTTTGTTTTAATAGTTAGCTTTGGAGGATCTTATAAGGGATCTCAGCTTCTTACTGAGGCTGACTAGAGAACTCCTCCACTCATGGGATTTTACTCTTTTGCAACAGTTTCTTCCTTCTGTTGTAGAGTTTGTTTATGGCAGGGGACCACAAGACTGACTTCCTTTTTTTGGAGGATCAACAACACAAAAAGAGTTCTGTGTAACTCTCAACTACAAACCCTGTGATAAAGAACGCTGATAACCATGGGCTCTTGGGACGCCAAAATACACTTCTACAGCATGAATACTGCTTTTGTAAAAATGTACATCAATCACTCATTTGTCTTGGAACAACTCCGGTTTAATAACAAAAACTAAAAAATTGAAAGTTGTTAATCGCTTTCACCCGCTGTAATACGGGCTTCATCAGAACATCTCTAAAACCAGTTGTTACAGTTTAAATAACCCATTTTGGCGCCAATACTAAAAAATGTTTAAAAGCAACATGAGCATACGTGTTTAATCGTACCTCCAGTACACTTTAAATTCCTAACATCCTTACTGTACAAACACGTTGTGAAGCATACACAGTACATGGTGAGATATATGTTGACATGTAATATTTAACATTTGTAATTAGGTTCATAGGTTCATAGGTTTATACTAGGCTAACTGCCCTAGGGCATTTATAAGCCTAGCCCAAAGTTATGTGGCTTACGCCGCCCCTTATGTTAGAAATACTGTGCCCATTAGTTTGTTGTGCCTCTGTCCAGTAGTGACACAGAGATGATTCCCGGGGTAAACCTACGATCTCCCATCCACCGGTCAAGATTTCTCTTGAACAGAGCCAGCAAGGTGCTCTGCCTCACATGGACCGGGATTTTATTCCACAGCATGGGGAGTCTCTGGGTGATAAATCTATCCCTCCAGCACGTCTTATTTATATCCGTGCTAAGGTTTAAGTCTCTTGCTCTAGTGGTTTTGGTGGATTTGGATTTTTTGAGGTGGAGCATGTCCATTAATTCCGGGTTGGTCATGGCCTTGTATGTCAGGCACAGGTCACCTCTGAGCAGACGGTATGCAACTGAATAGAGTTGGAGTTTCTTCAGTCTGGCAGCATATGTCAGGGTTTGGAGTCCCTTTATCCTTTTGGTGAGGAACTTTTGGGGTCTCTCCAATTGCTGCAGGTGTCGGGTGAGATACATCCCGAATGGGGCATTGTACTCGATCATTGGTCTGATAAGTGAAGAGTACAGGGGAACAATGACCTCACTTGATCTGGATGTGAATCCCTTCATGATCAGGTGGGCAATGTAGAAGGTCTTTCGAACCACTTTAGCAACGTGAGCGTCAAACGAGAGGCCACTGTCAACCTGGGTCCCCAGGTCCCTGATAACCTCTTCTGTGCTTAGTTCATAAAAAATACTGTAAAAAATACAATGGTCAAATCTATGTCATAACAATCATCCTTTAACTGTATAAGTTAAAAATTAATCTCTGTGACAATTACTACACATAGTGTGAATGGCCTCAATCCATAGGGCTTATTAAAAAGCAATTGTTGTGACAATGCCTATGCAATAACCAAAAGTGGTTTTATAGTTAAATAATCATTGAGCCCTGGTGGTGTAGAGGCGTCAGTTAATAACTGCCATCATAATTCTTTATAAGACAAAATGCCCTTGATATTGTCCCCTCTGGTATCAATCTGAATATTTTCTAAAATGGCAAATTTAAAATAATGTCTTTTACCATACTTGTCTACATGCCTATATAGGGCATTGTTTACGATCTTCCTCCTAATACTATACAAATGTGCATAGATACATTTCCTAAAGTTCCTTTTGGTCTTCCCTATATAATATCCTGGGCATGTTACACATTTGGCTAAATAGATAATAAATTTAGAATTACAATTGCCCTGTTGAAACCTAATTTTGGTCCTATTGATATTGTCTAAAATAATCCCTTCTTCTTCATATATTGCATGACACTGACTACAACTCCCACATTTCCTGGTGTACTTCTTGTCTGCAACAACACCTTTTATTGTTGACCTTCTTTCCAGATAATTCTTAATGTTTCAACCCATTTTGTTAACAAATAAAGGTTTAAGTCACAAAATTTTGAAAATCCCCGGGATGCATAAAGCTTGGCGCAAGGCCGGCGTTAGGCTTGCGCCAACCGTATGGTGTGAAGATGGCGCAGTAGCGCCAAATGCATATTACTGAAGGTTCGCTGCCACCACAGCCACGTGCATAGGAAAGGAGCGCGAGTACATAGGGTGTGTCGAAGTGCTGCACGGAGGCGTGGAAATGTCAGCTGTCGACGTGCAACCTAAAATGCTTGCATATAACAATTTGCAAGCAATAGTAATCACATATGTCAGTGTCAGTGGATACAGAAATGTATGCAAAACATGCAAGACAGTTCCTGCGAACACAAACTGAAGAAGCAAACACAAATGCACGGTAGGGAATAACAGGTCCCTATCTCTCGAACAAATGACATTGAAAACCATGTGCCCGTAGTCCAGCGCAGTGTAGATAGTTATACCAAGTGGAAGTGAAACGTATCATGTTAGCGTGCCGCCAATAGGTACATCCAGCCCAATGGTCAGGGTCACCAGCTGACCCATATTGTGAGGGAGAGTACACAGCTGGGCAGATATGTCCATAAGAAAAAACACAATAAATGTAAATATCTTGCGAACGTATGACAGAATTATATCTCACAACGCATGTAATAGTCACATACAATAGGCATGTCTGTATTTGACATACCATATTTCACAGGAGATAGAATAATCATGTAAATGAAACAGAAGGAGCATATAAACTGCTACAACAATAAGGCAACATGTGGGCTTAAAGGAACAATATTATCCGTAGAGTTGACTGTGGGTACGTGTTGTCCAGTACAATCAGATATGTGTCCGGAATATATCCCATCCTGGACATAGGAAAAGGTGGCATCCTACCAACGATCAGAACAGTCAGCCAAAATCTGCACATCTACGGTCCAAGCCGTACTTGTCAGGATGTGTCACAGTTGAACGGGTATTACCCTGCTGTACCAACCATGTCATGAAAGTTAAGTATGGGCATGTACCTATGTGCGTGAGGTATAGCATGTGGGGTAGGGTAGTCCACACAACCATACAGGTACCTGACATATATTGGGTATGCAATGTGTTACCTTGACTGTGTGATGGATGGAGTGTCAGGAATAAGTGTGTGTGGGGGGATGGGTAATGTATCATGTTAGGAACCACTCCCCACTCTAAATTATGCAGCGCCAACCTAATAATGTGGTGAGATGTGCCCAAACATCTGCGTCTGTAAACACAGGTAGAATGTCAAAATCTGGACTAACTCTGTCCATGTGCTACGTCTGATATTTGAACAGTGCCAGGGCAGTTCTAGTCACCAGTCAGATGAGCCTAAATCCAGACCAGCACATGAACACCCTGACAATCAAACACGCGTATGTGCGAGGACTATAAGCATAGTAGTTCTGAATATCCTTGGAGTGAGTAGACATGCAGCACGGGTCCAGAGCGGTAGGAAACAGGGAATGTCGGAAGTGTAGTTCTGCAGTTTTCCCAGCAGGAGGATGGATGCCTGCTGTGTAAGGGAAGCGGTGAGGCGTATGTCAGAGTAGCTATGAACCATGGGTATACATATAAATGAGGCAGAACAACAATAGTGTAGTGGTTAGAGCATCCGCCTAACGTAAAGGCATTCCTGGTTCAAGTACGACTATAGCACATATTAATTGTGTAATGAATGCCCCTGTGATGTAAAGCCAACATTTATACATGTAAAGGTGACCGCCACACCAGCCAGCTAGGCCGGTCAGACATACAGACAGGCAATAAAGATTACTGCACTGCCGCTGTCCAAAACACCAGCAGGAAAGTAGCAGTGGGAGAGATCTGCAAGGTCTACAATTTAAACATGGATAATGGTGTCCCTTGCGGGACCCCAAAAAGTGAGTGTATGTGTCAACCTGTTGTCATCGATGCGAGCAGGATGTAGGTGTACATGGAACAGTAGGTTGTGCAAGTGTGATAATACATGGGTTGACAAAATGTACAACATGTGCCCCGAGATGGGGAGAGTGGGCAATGTGTAGGGGTGTGCTCATACCCCAGCTGCGCTCACTTTAAGTATATGTCATGAGTGCTGTAGAGGGGTGCCAGGTAGGTGGACCATGGGTATGCAATAATGGGCTTAAGTGTGCAGGTGCTAGTTGGCAGAGATGTAGTAGGCCCACCCAGTGGAAGTCATTAATATTCCTATGTGGGCATAGCAGACGCCTATACATCCCAAACCTGAAGAGCACATCTACCGGATATTCTGTAAACCATTGGGGGAATACATAGAGACCAAATCAGTGCCGTGTACCCAATTAGCATGGATGTCCATAGTTATGAATCAGAATGTAACAAAGTCCAAATAAATACTTCCAGAACTAGTGATATTAGGTGGACAGGTGGCGGAATACAGAATGTAACAAAGTCCAAATAAACACTTCCAGAACTAGTGATATTAGGTGGACAGGTGGCGGAATACAGGTAATAACAGATGACATGTATGAGTCATAAACGGCATGTACCTCGACAAACGTGAATAAATACATATGCTCTGTGACTGTCAATTTGCCTGGTTAATAGAACCAATCATCAAAATGTGTCCCACAGGGTGTTATGCAGTGTTACTGATACAGTTTTCATTCTCCCCCATTGGTATGTGAGATCTGCTAGTGACAGAAAGTTCATAATTTGATGACAACCTCAGGTAAATGATAGCATAATAGGTGAGGTTCCACACCTGTACGTCTTTGAGTGACACACCCGTCTGGGCAGTTGTGTCCTGCAAAATGAATGTTATGGCACATGGCCTGTGAGTTCAGGAAAGGAGGCCATATATTGTGTGTAGTGGTGTCAGAATTTAATTTGTTGTATCAGAAACAGCTACATGTAATAGGAAACAGTATTAGCAATTATAATGCTACAAGAATAACCTTAACATATGCAAACCGTGGAAGTAGTCGAGGAAGGTGGGAAAACAATGATTATTTTTTTGTTTTTTTGGTAGAAACACACAGAAAATGCACTTGGATAGAAGGACGTTTCTTTGCTCACCAGTGGGAATGGGGAGCCTTGAGCAGCCTACCTGTCCTTGCGGGAAGTGACCTCAGCACAAGAAGCTGTAGTAATTGGTTGTTTGGGACCATTTCCAGCTCTTTTGTAGTTCACTGTTTAAAATCCGCCTCTGGGCATTTTTTTCTGGCTATACTGCTCAGACAAGCTCCACGTGGGTTTACAGAGTGGTCCTAGCAGCAGGGAACTCAGAAAAGCGACTACCTTCTGGATTTAAGTATCTTTGCTTTTTTTTCACTTGAAATAGCTTCTGTAGCTTACCTTGAACTAGCCTGAACTGTTATTTAACTGATTGCTGCATTATTTTAAAATCTGCACTTAAAGTTACATTTTAGTTGAATTTGATCGAAAGTTTGCTTGTTTGTTTGTTTAATTTAACTGTGGAGGATGCCCACTAAAGTGTGCTAGCCTGTGTAACTAATTTATCACTGTTTCTGCATTTTCTGTGTGTTTCTACCAAAAAAAACAAAAAAACAAAAAAATAATCCTTGTTTTCCTGCCTTCCTCGACTAGTTTAGACCAGTTTACAGGCATTGCTGTATTCTGGACTGTGGTGTAGTTCCTGTGTTGTCCATTACCTTACTTGGATAAAAAGAAGTTTCTTTGCTCACCAGTGGGAGTGGGGAGCCTTCAGCAGCCTACCTGTCCTTGGGGGAAGTTACCTCAGCACAAGAAGCTGTAGTAATTGGTTGTTTGGGACCATTTCCAGCTCTTTTGTTGTTCACTGTTTAAAATCCACGTTTGCACGGCTTTGCGTGGTCGTACGCATAGCGCAGCACCGGTTAAACAAGGTTAAACTTTTTCTGGCTGCGCAAAGTCTGTTCTTCAAATTTTCCCTTAAGGAAGCTCTACTCTTAGTATAACCAGACTACTCACTGTATTATAAGCCTAGCACTTGTTCTCAATACTTCTCTACTAAGTAAGCACTCTCGTACTAAGTAAAGCATTACATCTACTTACCACCCATGTGAATACCCACTTCCCTTAAAGGTATACCACTCCCTTATACTATTCTAGCATGTCGAGTGGTAGATTACTGGCATCGTCTCCAGTTCAGCTGGTCAATCTGGGCATCTTGAGATAATGCTACAATTGTCTCATGTACACAGACAACCCTCTCCTCCTCCCAACAAACACAAATACATGTGAGAGATGCAACTATATAGCCAAACTGGAGGCTGAACTCTCTCAACTTAGGGCTGGCATGACCAGACAGGAAGAGATGGCAACCACACACACAACAATCCCAGTCCCACATAGACCTACCACAACTGCAAACCAAACACATAAAAACATAAAGACTCTAATAAAAAACTTACCAAAACAACAGAGGCTCCCAAAGCAGACATCCAAAAATCCACCACCTCAAAACAAAACACATGCAACACATACTTCAATAAATCAGTGTGTCGACCAATCGCAGCCCTTAAGGCCAAACACCTTGCCTGATACACTAGTAATAGGTGACTCCATAGTCAGACACACTGATGTCCCACTGACCAGGCTGAACAAGGAGAAGGTTACTGTGAGCTGTCTATCGGGAGCTAGGATCCGCCACATAACACACGCACTCAGGTCACTCCAAAGCAAGTACAAATATGACTCCGTCATTGTCCATACTGGTGTGAATGACCTGAGATGTACCTCCCTGGACTACATGAAAAGAGACATAGAGGAGCTCTCCGATTATGTAGCCCAGGCTGGTATGACCCTGACCCTGAGCAGCATCTTGCCCTCACCAAGAATTATACCACAATACAAAGACAAGATGATCAGCTTTAACAATTGGCTCAAGTACTGGTGTCATTCTAAAGGGATCCAATGTCTGTTTGCCTGGGATGATATGTTGGACAAGCCAGGCTGCTTCACAAGGGATGGCTTACACCTGTCACCACTGGGCTTCCGGATATTGGCTAAGGCTCTTGCCACCCCCATAGTGCCTTTTTTAGGCAAGGCTCAAAAGACAAACCCACCTCCTTAGAAAACAAAAATGAAAAAAAACTAAGGGTAATGCTGCTCAATGCCAGAAGTCTAAATCTCAAGATGCAAGCACTTGATGCACTCCTCAGCATGGAGAACATCGACGTCTGTGCAGTAACTGAAACCTGGTTCAAGGCTCCTGAGAGCACCCTAGCGCTACCAGGCTATACCTCGTATCATGCTTTTCGGCCCCAAAACCCGGGCCGAACCACAAAGGGAGGGGGAGTGTCCATATTCATAAAGGACACCCACACCTCCAGGTTAGTAGCAACACATGAAGCATCAGAGACCATACAGGTACAACTAACCTTAGGCAAAACTGCTATACAACTGGTAGCATGTTACAGACCACCCTCCCAATCTCAAGAACCCCACTCAGCCTTCCTGAAGACATTGGAGGATATGAATGTATTACAAAATACCATCATACTGGGAGACTTCAACTACCCAAACATAGATTGGGTACATTATTCTAGCCCTAATACCCTAGCCCAAAGGTTCCTGGAATTCATAAATTCAAATGCACTGGAACAACTAGTCACCTCTCCCACTAGGGGAGATAATATACTAGACCTGATCATCACAAACATGGGGACAAAATGCTCCACACCGGAAGTATACCCCTCACTAGTGAGATCTGACCACAAACTAATCACCCTGGATATACACATCCCACCTCCACCCCCAGCACAAAAGACCGCAGTGAAAAACTTCTCAAAAGCAGACTTCACTCTTCTTAAGACTGAGATGGTATCCTTTAAGCCCAATGTGCCAGTGGATACCACATCCCACAATGCCAAATCCTTCACAGATGCTTTCTATGGACATCTCCAAGAATGCATGGATCATGCAATCCCAAACAAATCCAAGTCCCTCTCCACCAAATGTAAGCATCCTGTCTGGTGGACCTCAGCCATAAACAAATTGTATAACAAAAGAAGGAAGCTACTGCACGTCAGAGCGAAATCCCATGAAGGGAAGACATATCTGATCAACATTAACAGAAAACTATGTTCTCTCATAAAAACATCCAAGGCAAACTTTGAGAGAAAAATCGCTAAGGACACTAAAGATAACCACAAAGCCTTCTTCAGCTATGTTAGAAACCTGGGCGGAAGCCCTCAGATATGCTCAGAGTTGGTTCACAACAACAAAAAATACACTGAACCCACAGACATTGCTAACATTCTGGCTGACAGGTTCAGTGCAAATTTCTCGCCTCCTTCATCCCCAAAGAAGAAATACTTATCCCAGCTGAATGTAATCTCCCTGTCATCTCAGATGTCCAAGTGAGAACCGCCCTAAACAAAGCAAAAAACACAGCATCAATGGGACCTGACGGTATCCCGGGTGCGTGTTACGTGAACTCAAGAGGAGCTAAACCCACACATAAAAATGCTATTTAACCTTAGCCTTACTTCGGGATATGTACCTGAACACTGGCGTACAGCAACAGTGGTCCCACTCCAAAAGGGGGGTGCCTCTACAGACCCTGGAAACTACCGCCCCATAAGCTTGACTAGCCTGGTCTGCAAAGCCACGGAAAGAATCATTATGGAACTCATAAACGGAGACATAGGGGACCTACAGACGCTTGACCCCACCCAGTTTGGCTTTGTAAAGGGCAGATCCTGCCTTTTAAACCTGGTTGACTTTTTCGAAACAGTCACTAGAGCCATTGATGAGGGCAAAGCAGTCCATACAGCATACCTGGACTTGGCTAAGGCCTTTGACACAATACCCCACTCAGGCATCATAGATAAGCTAAACAGCTTAAAAGTAAACCCTTATGTCACTAGATGGGTTGCAAACTGGCTAATGGACAGAACCCATAAAGTTAAAATCGCTGGAGCAATGTCAGACTCAAAGCCACTCACAAGTGGTGTCCCACAGGGATCTGTCCTGGGACCCCTCTTGTTCGGCATTTATTTCTCAGATGTTAAAGCAATCATGGGAGGGCTGTGGCTGACAAAGTTCGCAGATGACTGCAAACTAGGCACCATAATTGATACACCAGCAGATACACACATCCTACAAAAAGGCCTCACTGAAACGGACAACTGGTGCCATAGTCACGGCCTTAAACTAAATGCCAAAAAATGTATAGTCATCCCTTTTGGAAAAAACAAAGTACCCACAAATTATCACATAGACAGCAACCCACTGAGTACGGAAAAAGTAATCAGAGACCTAGGGACCTAAGTAGACAGCAACCTCTCATTTGACACCCACGTTGCCAAAGTGGTTGGAAAAACATTCTACCTTGCACACCTCATCATGAAGGGTTTCACATCCAGATCCAAGGATGTCATTGTACCCCTATATTCCTCCCTCATCAGACCCATGATTGAGTACAATGCCCCATTTGGTATGTACCTCACCCGGCACTTGCAACAGCTGGAGAGACCACAAAAGTACCTCATCAAAAGGATCAAGGGTCTCCAACATATGTCTTATTCTGCCAGACTAAAGAAACTTCAGCTCTATTCAGTAGCATACCGCCTGCTCAGAGGTGATCTCTGCCTGACGTACAAGGCCATGTCCAATCAGGATCTGATGGACATGCTCCACCTCAAAAAATCCAAATCTATCAGGACCACGAGAGCTAAAGACTTAAACCTCGGCACAAGTATGAATAGGACATGCTGGAGGGATAGATTCATAACCCAGAGGCTTCCCATGCTTTGGAACAGGATCCCAGTTCATATTAGGCAGAGCCCCTCACTGACTCTCTTCAAGAGAAATCTTGGTGAGTGGATGGGAGATCGTAAGTTTACCCCAGGGGTCACATCTGTGTCACTGCTAGACAGGGGCACAGTAAACTAATTATATTATATAAGGGGACCTTCACTGTGTCACTACTAGACAGAGGCACAGTATTCTAGATATATTCTGTACATTTTTGTGCCACTTCATGGGGTGGCAAAAGCCACATCACTATGGCTAGGCTTACAAATGCCCCAGGGCAGATAGCCTAGTACTATACTATGAAACTATAAAACTATGAAACAACTGGCTGTGGGTATGTGTTGCCTTGACACATGTGATAGCTCTACATATAGGATCTATAGGGCCACCACCATTCTGAATGGCCAAAGTGGGACCTGCTCTGTAGAAATGTCAGACGTACCAGGGCAGAACATACCTATAGCCATGCATAGTACAGCAATATACATATCAGCACAAATCAAAGCGTAGTCTAGCAGCTGTAAAGTTGCTTATGCTACTACATATAACATATCGACGTGTCAGGTATACAAAACCTGTAACAAGCAACCACTACAGACACGTAGAATATGAGAATGTCCCCTAATCAGGACAGTTGCAATGGCTAGAGTATCGTCACATGACATATGCCTAATGAGGGACTGTCCCATGCAAAGTGGGAAAGGTGTTATTCCTACAGTCTCCTGCCATGCAATCTGAAAGGTGGAAAACGTACAGTAGGTATGCGGTAGCATGACTCGCCATACAGCTGTGTTAACAAAATCATATTCACATGTCAACATTGCAGAGTATCGGTTCCCATGTATCAGGCAGATGGGAGCAGATCGTATGAGGAACACGCTTATAATATGATTACGTCACTGGACAGGCCGCCGAGTCCGTACAGTCGAACGCCTGCCATCACAAAATGGTTAGACATACCCGATACTGTAGTCATGTAGTCCGATGTGATACGCATCACAAGGGATCGCACACACCCAGTGTGAGTGACAAATGGAAGCAGATATGTTGGTGAGCGAGCGGATGTAAGCGTTTTTGTCTACCAGTATGCCAGTAGTGCACTGTCAAAGAAATGTGGAGTCTAAATGGGTAAAAGGTGCTGTAACCAGAGATCAGCAGTGCTTAACACTGTGTAAACCCAAACACAACTGCTCCCTCCCATGTGCCTTACCCAGTCCGTATCCAAAGGTGTTGGTCTGTTCACAAACAAAGAACCACCCTATTCACATGTTGGTAGCAGTACCCTGCGCACAGCACATAGCTCATGTGAATTAACAATAGACCATGGCATATGTACAGACAATAGACCACACACACACACACCATGCAGCACAGTCATCCAACAGTATAGCAATGTACTGGCAGATATGTCCGGACCACTGGTGTATGCATGCCTGGCCGTTCTGTGTGTCAGTGTGTGGGCATGCCCAGTATGACTGTTACGCATGTTGTCGACTGACATTACCATCATACCATCATGTGTGTGAGCATGCCAAGTATGGACAACTGTATCACATGTGTCACATGTCCAGATAGTCAGTACTGTGTTTCCGACCCCTCTGTTCTACACAGACAGGTGTCATGCTGTGTCTGCAGGGTAGCTGATGGTCATGTGGCATTGACAGTTGCTACATGTCTGCATAGCGTGGGGGACATCCAACCACATCCACAGTCCTACACAGCACCGTGGGTGGAGCACATGACTCTCACATGTGTAGGTTGGATGGTGGGCACAGCTGACAGTTGTACACATCTGCCGCTACTGTACTGGTATGCCATGTACTCCATGTCAGTGTGTGCACCTACCTAAATTGCCAGTTGGAGGAATACCAGTGTACGTCAGATCCCAGCATTAAATACCAGCACAGTGGTGTTGGACGTCCTAGCTTTAACAACCTACATCAAACCTCCTGGCCTGCTGTAGTCTGTGTGTGTCTTTGGGAGTTGGGGTCATTCATTGGGCATATCCATAGGCCATTGTATATCATTTGTCTGTATTGGTCAACACCTGTCCAGCTGTATGGAACATATGCGGGCTGTATGGACACACATGATGTTCATCCCATAATCTGCAGTGGGTTAGGACACCCTGTGTACTACTGGCTACCATTGTGACCCCCGTATGTGCTACAGATGTCATGGTGCCACTATGGACGTGTACTGTCTGCTGCCCTAACAGTCAGCCACCAAAGTCTCTAGTATGCTCATATACATACCATAGCAATGGGTAAATACAAATTGTAATACAACTGCCAATTTTTAGGTCGATAGACATACCCTGGGGGTATTCCTGACCTGAGGATGGTGCTGGAGGGCTGCCTATGTCGGATGCACATAGTGCACCTCCTATACATGGCCGAGCACAGGTAGTGTCATGTTTGGCATCCATTGTACTGTGTGCGGGTCAGAGAGGGGACACCCGTGGGTACCTACTGTGTCAGTGCATATGCCTTGTGTTGCCTCTTTGCCAAGGGCAGGTCATACTGTGTACGGCCCTTTCGCCGACTGGGCCCTGCTCAGGTAGTTCCTTCGCCAAGTCACACTGTGCCTGCACAGGCCTTGGCAGTGGTGTTGGGCCATGTGGCCCTGCCCCATGCTGTTCCTGCAGAAACTGTTACTGCAGGATCAGAATGTGTAGCATAGCAAATACCATATGTGTGCATGTAGCTAGTGAATACTGCAGGGCTCCACCGGATGTGTCCGGATACCAGAACTGTGAACTGAGCATCCCAAACACATGCTCAATTACATGTCCTGCCTGTGCATCTGCCTCATTATGGTGTGAGTGTTCAGGTGTGTGTGCATTGCTGCTGGGTGTCATCAGCCACGACACAAGTGGTTACCCAGCATCCCCCACTAGGACACTGTAGGGGATGTCCATATTGGCAAAGGTGTGGTACAGCTGTGTCAGAAGCCATATATCAGAATCATCATAGCTTCCAGGGCAGACAGCACACACATTCAATCTAATGCCCTGGCTATTGCATATGGCCTAGCTGTTGGAGGGCATGCCCCTGCAGTGACTGTAGGCCCTATCATGCTCACTGGGTGGTGCTGTGATGTGTATGTGTTTGCAGGCTATAGCACCCAGTACCCCAGGGTGGTCATCCATGTAGTTGAAGAGATGCATATTGCTTGTCTACTAATCACGTGTGTTGAGGACATGTACGTGCTCACTAGCATGTGTTGACATGGTGTCTGTGAACTGGCACAATACTCTGGATGCAGATGCCTGTGAGATCCTCATGATATCCCCAGTTGTGCTGTGTGAGGTACCTGTGGCTAGTATACCCAGGCCAACACATACCGTGGTATCCACTGTGATGGGTTTCCCTCAGCCTGTTTGATGTGTCAGGTGTGGCAGGCACAGGTCAACAAGCCACTGTAGGATGTCTCTGTCCACCCCATAGTGCTCCACCATCCCCAGCTCATGTAGCCCCTGGTAAGTCACCCTGGGTCTATAAAGTCTTATGTCACCCCAGTAAGGGATGTTCGGCAGCATACACATCCTCACTGCCCTCAACCTCCTGCACATGTTGGTCTATGTTGCTTGCTGTAGCCCTTCTCATTTGGTTGGAATGTGTCGTGAAATGTCCTCGCAGGTATACACCAGTGGTATAGGGTGCGGAAGAAACCTGAGTGTATGATGCTTGCTCACATTACCGTACTATGCAGGTGTGGGCTAGCCATGTCATTTGCTGATTGTTCTGATCATCACCTGTTTGTGCAGCCTGTACACCCTGACAACCCCACCACTGCTGTTGTCCCTCTCAATGTCACCAGGCAAGTATAGACACACCCCTAGCTTAGGTGTGCTAAGGCAGAAGCACTCCCGAGGCACAGTTCTGCAATGTACGTACAGCATGCCTGACCCCCCCCTCCCATGCTGTCAACTATATTCGAGCCCTGCACCCGGCTAACTACACACATACACTCCAGGTATCTGCATCACACCCTGGGGATAAATGGGATACACTATTGTCAACCTCATCTGCATAGTATAGTCTTCTAATGAATAGTTATATGACCCATACCGAACCTCCAAATTAATAACCACTGCTTAGTGTCGCTCAGATCCGTACACAACTGATAACAGGTGCCTTACTATAACCAAATTCGATGTCCCATGGTCTTCACCAGCAACAAAATAACTGGTGTCCACACGACTACAACCCGGGACCCTGCACACAACAGATGATGTGCATTACCACTACGCCATGGCAGACATACATACATCCCAGGTTATCATGTACAGATCATCCGGCACTAGCATTCAATAGTGCTGATGTCCCCAGACATATATATTTATATTGATGTCTATCTCTCTATTTCTACATATATCATATATATTATTTGTATGCATATATACATAGATATACATACACACATATACATGTACACACATATGTAGATATTGCATTTATATCATAACAGTGGACTACATGACAGCAAAACATTAGACAGGCATGAAAAGGAAACTACATGTGCCAGCTGCATCATGTAGTGTTGTTACTATCAAGGCATGTGTGTTCTGTTGCATCACACCGGTCA
This sequence comes from Protopterus annectens, assembly GCF_019279795.1. Lineage (NCBI taxonomy): Eukaryota > Metazoa > Chordata > Ceratodontiformes > Protopteridae > Protopterus > Protopterus annectens. The sequence continues at coordinate 242,329,291 of NC_056744.1, forward strand.
GACTGTATTAAGGGTAAGAGTAGGGCTGCTGACATTTACTCACCAGACCTGTTGGCATATGTATGTGTTGACAACCCAGTGTCTTGGCAGAATATGCCAGCTGTGGACACTATATAGGTCAGCAACAAAACACACTGAACACATCCCGCAGCTAGCCACCCACAGATATCACATAGGGTACAACTGCTAAACACACACACCTGCCATGCTGTGGAATCAAGCATCTACCTGTCTAGTCTACCACACAACAGCATTACGCAGTAACAGAACGTGCTACCGAGTTTCAGCATCACCGCACTCCCAGAGGCATACTTCTAGGTGGATGACATCATCAGCAAAGGCAAAGACACCGATAGGGAATGTATGGAGAGGGAGCCATCTAAAAGCATTACTCTGTCCCCAGGGAGCTGGAGACACACACACTTGGCAGGGCCGGGAGTCGAACATACACCTAACTACCTTATTACATTACTGCATTATGCAGTTTCAGAATGCGCTATTGAGATTACTGGCACACCGCACTCCCAGAGGCATACTTCTAGGTGGATGACATCATCAGCAAATCAAAGACGCTGATAGGGAATGTATGGAGAGGGAGCCGTCTAAAAGCATTATTCTATCCTCAGGCAGGTGGAAGCACACACATCTGTCAGGGCTGGGAGTCGAACATACACCTAACTACCTTATCACACTACAGCATTATTCAGTTACAGAACACGCTACCGAGATTACTGGACCACAGCACTCCCAGAGGCATACTTCTAGGTGGATGACATCATCAGCAAAGGCAAAGACGCCAATAGGGAATGTATGGAGAGTGAGCCATCTAAAAGCATTACTCTGTCACCAGGCAGCTGGAAGCACACACACACACACACACACTTGGCAGGATTGGGAGTCGAACATACACCTAACTACCTTATTACACTACACCATTATGCAGTTACTGAACGTGCTACTGAGATTACTAAAACACAGCCCTCCCAGAGGCATACTTCTAGGTGGATAACATCATCAGCAAAGGCAAAGACGCCAATAGGAAATGTATGGAGAGTGAGTCGTCTAAAAGCATTACTCTGTCCCCAGGCAGCTGGAAACACACACACACACCTTCAGCAGGGCCAGGAGTTGAACATACACCTAGCTACCTTATCACACTACAGCATTATGCAGTTACAGAATGCGCTATCGAGATTACTGGAACACAGCACTCCCAGAGGCATACTTCTAGGTGGATGACATCATCAGCAAAGGCAAAGATGCCGAAAGGGAATGTATGGAGAGTGAGCCATCTAAAAGCGTTACTCTGTCTCCAGGCAGCTGGAAAATCACACACACACATTCTGCAGGGCCGGGAGTCAAACATACACCTAACTACCTTATCACACTACAGCATTACGCAGTTACAAAGCACGCTACCAAGATTACTGAAACACATCACTCCCAGAGGCATACTTCTAGGTGGATGACATCATCAGCAAAGGCAAAGACGCCGATAGGGAATGTATGAAGAGTGAGCCTTCTAAAAGCATTACTCTGTCCCCAGACAGCTGGAAACACACACATCCAGCAGGGCTGGGAGTCGAACATACACCTAACTGCCTTATCATACTACAGCATTACGCAGTTACAGATCACACTACTGAGATTACTGGAACACAGCACTCCCAGAGACATACTTCTAGGTGGATGACATCATCAGCAAAAGCAAAGACGCCGATAGGGAATGTATGGAGAGGGAGCAGTCTAACAGCATATTACTGTCCCAAGGTAGACGTAGACAAACACACGGCAGTGGTGTGAGCAGGACAACTGCCTATCTACGGAGCACTATTACAACACCACATGGATACGAGACATGCCACAGACAGTACACCCTTCAAGACAGTCCCAGTGTGTTCAATGTAGGAATCCATCCTGACGTGGGGTATGGACATTTGTTGCCTGGATGACCACTATCGCTATACAGTATTTCAATAGTCATGCCCATACACAGAGGCACATAACCAACACAAGGTGTCACTGGGCATGCTCACACACTTAGTAGCACACGTCTGTTTGGAATGTACTGTGTGTCCATCTACACAATGGCATACTGGGCATGCTCACACACTTAGTAGTAGTGAAGGGCTGTCTTGTATGCACATGTTTTCTAAACAAGGAAGGGCACAGTTTGGAATGTACAGTGTGTCCATCTACCCAACGGCGTACTGGGCATGCTCACACACTTAGTAGTAGTGAAGGGCTGTCTTGTATGCAGATGGATTCTAAACACGGAAGGGCACAGTGTGTCGATAGTGAACATTGTTAGCACGAACACTGCACTACACACATCTGACACCGGTCGTCAGTGCTAGCTGTGTAGCGGTCATGATCACAGCTGACAATCCAGATCCAACAATGGGGAATACGGACATCTCTGCAGTGAAGAACACCTGGCATATGGCACAGTTGTGCACAATAGCACTACCACCGTGTACCTCAGATACAGACATGTGGGCCATAAGACTGAGATGGACCACTCCAGGTGTTACTGTCCCCACGTACATGAAGGCCACTCACATGTACTGACCAGTACACCCTCAAGAGCCATCACAGATGTCTCAGTTGCAGATCACAGTAGTAAATGCTGCAGTCTACTATGTAGGCCTCGGACATCACCATGTCCTTGGACCAGCAACACACATCCATACATTACTACACCACCATGTTACTCATGACCAGTGGACTGTACATGGGTCTACAGCAACTGTGCAGACTACACATGTACTGACAGGGTTCCATCATGTGGTATGCAATGCAATGATACCACAGTTCATAACCAGGTCGGCTCTACACATAACAGGGGCCCTGAGTCTTAAACAGCTGTAACAGATGACTGTCACTGTACACCAGAAAACACTCATGTTTGGATATGACATACATGTAATTGCAGTGGATATGTACATGGCCCCCATACACACAACGCATATGTACATAGCAAAGCTTTTGCTGTCCTCTGTGCAGACAAGTGGCTACAGCAATCACATGCATGCACATGGAAGGTAGGTCCATGGCTGTTGAATGCTAACAGTACATAAGGTAGCACTGTTGACTGAGGTAACATTCCCTCTGTATTAGTTACCCATGACAACCAACATATCATACAACAGTCCATGTGTCATGTATGTCATCACACATGTCCACCAATTGCAATGCATACAAACATGACTACATGACAGGAATGTAGGACCAACACACATGTACATGTAGTGGTGTGCATGCAGCTACCATGCATGTGCAGTAGCTGATGTATGTCATTCATCTGTGTCTAACTACAACATGCAGTTGCAATGCAGCCCCATCATTGACACCTGTATATGGTGAAATACTGACAGTACAGTAGGATCTACATCAGGTATGGATGGATGTGTGTACATAAAGTGGTGGTCCACCTTTAGAGATGGATGCTTGCTGAAGACAGCTCACAGGTGTGTCACAAGCCATCCTACCATTACATGTACAAACAGTATGCTATGTTACTGTTACTTGAAGGTGAAGACATACAAACTACACAGCGGTCAGGTTGTTACTGACTGTACATCACTTGACACCTGTAACACTTACATCCTCCCGTGTGCATATAGCAACACAATTGCCAAAGGTAGCATTGATACACATAATGCGGCCAATACAGCTGCATGTCTGTCAGACGTATCATCATATAGCAGGTGTATGATTCACAGTACTGCCATGTGTGTTTGCTTGTGTGACCATATATGCCACATATGGTGGGGAATACATCCCAATTGTCACACACCCCTGTACACTGTTGTAGAGATCTGTACATACTGCAGTGTAGAAAGCAAGACATAGGCAGGGGTGGTGTGTGTTTCACACACATGTCAGCTATCTGTATGCAAATGACATGTGTGGACTCCACAGTGTGTGTGTGTGTATGTATGTATGGCTGTCTGGTGCATGGAGTGAGGGTGTATGCTACCATACAGAACAGACAGGATACCTAACCCCTCATGGTGATGCAGTCTACTACTCTGTTGATGCCATCAGTCTCAGCCTTACTGACTACCTGTACATGTTCATTCTCTGTGCCATGTCATGTGGGTGCACAGTACTGTGAGGGTGATTACCACATAGGCATGGGTCCTCACCTCAAAACTATCAAGTGTGCATTATAGCGTTGTTGACCCCGTGAGTGTGGTCATGTTACTGTGTGTTCCTGTGTATGTCTGTGTGTATTCTCATCCTGTAATGTGACAGTGTATTACTGCTATACAGTGAGGCCTCATTATATCAACTGGCCTCTAACGTTGACATCAGCCAGACCGCTGTGTAAACCCCCTGCACCATGTCACCATACCTGTGATGTGACCCGGTATGGATGTCACGTCTCTAGCCACTGTAGCCTATTGAACAGCTCACATGCTTCTGGATCAGTAGATGTGTGGACATCTGTGGAATGGTAGCCTTTCTAACAGTGAAGTTGAGGCTACGTATAGCATGCTGGTATTGCCATACATGCCTGTGATTACTCCACATTTACACATGGGAAACTGCAAATACTGCTACTTATTGGCACATGCAAGTAGACCTTAAGGAGGGAAGCAGGGCATCATTACCAAAATGCTGTTACTGTTGTTACCAAGACAAAGACTATGAACATACAACAATGCACTCTAGCTGCAAACACTGTAACGTAATGGCACATGCAATTAGACCTTAAGGAGGGAAGCAGGGCATCATTCCCAACATGCTGTTACTGTTGTTACCATAACACATACTGTGAACATATAACAATGCATTCTAAACCTGTACTACATGGTATATCTGGTGCGTGTCTACAGTACACAACAAATGTAATATACACTACTCACTATTCTGTTCACCCTGTGCACCAGACCATATGAGCATGTCCCTGCACTGATGGTGTAGATGACAGGGATGTGGCACAGGCATCATCATATGCACAGGGTGATAATGTTTGCCAGGGGCATAGGCTGCACTGGTGGATGACATCATGTGTGGGTTAGGGCCAGTGATCTGATTGGACATGTGTGGTCATTATGCATGTGGGTGTTGCGGTGCCCTACAGATGTTTCTGCTGTGTGCGTGTGTGTGTGCACACAGTTCTGCCATGTGTCCAGCCTACTCAGTGGTATAATTGACAGCTCCAGATTGTACAGACCAGGATGTGCAGCTCACTGTGTCCGGCCACGGCCACATGACCTGTGCCTGCCAGGGGATGCATGAACACTAACAGACAGAAATACAGATTGGCTACTGTCCAATGACACATGTCCACTGGAACTGTGTCCCCACTGGGAACATCCAGGGCCACGTCCGCATGGCCTGCTGGGTCCTGGTGTGGACAGTGCAGCACCAGCTGCACTGCTACTGCTACCGGCACTGTGGGAGCGGGCATGTGAGGCGGCTCATTCACATTGACCTGCACCAGGTGGTGTAGCTGGCCTATGACCACGTGGCCTATGCCTCACTCCTACCCGATGTTTCAGCACAGACAGCTCACACTCGCTGATTGCCATGCCACGGTCAAGGATTCCAACCATGTCACCCAATCGCCTGTCCAGAACATCAGCGATCTGCTGTTGAGCATTTGCCAATGCCTGGATGTTGTTGTTTAAAGAACAGATAGCAGCCCTCTGAAGCCTCTGCCCTTCTGTGTTCTGCCGTTCAGCACGTGCCTGTGCCACCATTACAGTCTGGAACATGCGTCTGGTGACACCAGCTGCTGCGCTCTGTCCTGCAGGTGCATGTCTGCCAGAGGTCCTCCTACTAGGAGCACTGGCCACATGCCTGTGTGGCACATCTGCAGTCATTACACTGACACCATGGCATGGAGACACACCTTCTGTAGCCACCACACGTTCCTGTTCCAAACTAACACACGCTGACTGCCCTTTCTCTATGGCCACTGGTAATGGGGTATGTGTTGGCATGAGTACTGTGTGCAGGGAAGAGGGGGACATAGCTGGGATGGCAACCATTGGCACAGATTCAGCCCCTGACAACCCTTCCTGTACCTAATGCATATGTTCATCACTGCTAGTATCTGTGGGGACACTAACATTAGATGGACCGCAGGAGGGTAACGCACCTACATCACCTGTGAATGCAAAGAAAGACTCTACATTACAATAGACACACACGGACACACACAGACACACACAGACACACACAAACACTCACTGACTCACTGACTCACCATGCATGTGATTTGAAAGACGGCATGCAGCATGCATGTGATACAACAGACGGCATGCAGCTCAGACATTAATAGTGGCAGTTAGCATACCTCTCTGGGTTGCACACAACAGTAAGCAGGTGTCATATCAGAAGCCATGCAGTTCACACAATCATGGTAGTAAGCATGCATCCCTGTGATACACCATGTGGACCAGCACAGGTTAACAGTACACGTGGCTGATGTGACCTTGACATGTAATCTGCGGACGTGTGCATTGACATGCATACATGTCTGACACAATGGTGTCCTGACACATGTACAGCGGTGTAATGGGTATCACATTGCAGAGTTGCCTGTATGCCCTACAGATAGAAAGCACTTTTAGCAGATGTGTATGAGCATTGAAGGGTAGTATGAGGCATCTACATTGCTATACAGTGTGAACTACAGACACTGTCCCATTGTATGGCATCATGAGGTGCCTATATTGCTATACAGTGTGTAATACACACAGTGCATAGCCATGACTGTGTGCAAACACATGACATAACTACTGTGGATTGTGACCCACTTCGCTGAGGTGTATACATACTAAGCCATGCTGTGTCATGTGACAGGACACTGGAAGACCTATGGAAGATACCCCTGCACAACTACTAACAAGTCTTAGCTGCCTGGCAACCTTGTCCACACATGGCAGACTTGTCAATACACCATGTCCCAATGACATTTATGTACCACACCCATGAGGTTCACTGCTGACAGTGATGTCCAACAGCAGCAAAGGAAATGTACGGTATCTGTGGCCTGATGTGGTGTCTATGTCTGTGGAAGCTGTACAGGTGACTACTGTCATGCTATGACACAGTCATAATGTTCAACACATCTCATATGGTCGAATTAAGTGACACCTCCATAAGCTGTGCGCAGGCTTTTAGGATGTCCAGTGTTCCACATCAACTATATAACCTTTCAACAAAGGCTATAGTTGGACCATGTGTGGACAATGTGCAACAGGGTGTATACACATCACATCTATTGCGTGGCTACATATCTCTGGCCATCCTCCATGGCCTTGTGTGAACATGTGTTGGCCAAATGTTTGTGATGGCCGTCTATCTCACATGTCTGTGTTGTCCCATATGACATACACCCATAGATGTCAGATACATCACTGTCCACAGGGTTATGCAGACAAAGGGTTGTATGTTTGGTATGTGGGGTATGTATTATGGGATAGTGAGACAATATTGCAGCCGGAACACTAGGTCTGGGACTTGTCAGATGGCACATCACAATGTGTGCACCCATTGCAGGGGCATATTACACAATGGTGAATCCTGTGGGCTGCCCACATCCCAGCTCACTGTGTTGTACTGTTTGCGTACCACACATGTGTTGTTCCAATGTATAGTACATATGCCTACATTGAACAACACCTCCACCATTGTATGCACAGCTGTCCACACATCTAGCAATGACAGATACTGTGGTTTCATGTCAGTGTTTCATTTAGTCTGCATATATTGCACATGGGTAGCCAGTGAGCTTGATGACAAATGCAACCTGTATATCATGACTGGACCATACATTATATGTGCATGTGTTAACTGGCCACATGGTGAATAGATATATGCATTAACATGCCTGATACTGATAACTGTCTCATCTGCAATGGACTGATGTATGTGTGGCATGCCAGAGGTACCTGTATAGGGGTGACACAGCAGTTTGAACATTATCCATGACTGTATGACAGCTACAGGGTGCACTGTGCATGTTAACACATTCGCCTGTACAATAGCATATAGTATGCACATGTGTGCATACACAGGGTAGCAAACTATAGTATGCGGCAAGTGTGTAAACATAACTTGCATATGATGTTACATTACATATTATACAGTAACACATGCAACTAAATGGAATATAATAGTCATATGTGCATTAGTGACTTGCCAGGCAACTCCAGGCTCAGTGGTTGGGAGACACCCACCTCCATGATGGCAGCTACGGTTTCTGGATGCTGTTCTGAGGGCGTCCCCAGACTGGCCAGTAGCTCCTTGGTGTGTGTCAGTGGGGGCTGGGTTGGTGGCCCACCACCTGTTCCACCTTGTTCCCTGGTGATTGCATTGGCATGCTGTTTTGCATGTCGTATCAGGTCCATGCAGTTTCTGCTCACCTGCTGGTATGTGCGGTTATGGCCACCCACATCTTTAACCCTCCTGCGTAGTTCCTGCCACAGGTCCTTCCTTTACTACTAACAACTCTCTCCCCCCACCCCCTACTTCTTCCATAGCACACTCCAACTCCACCCTTCCCTTTTCCCCTCCTACCTCCTCTCTTAACTCCCTTAAGTTCTTTACTATAAATGCCCAGAGCCTAAATAATAAAATACACCAAATACAAGCTTGGATTTGCCACAACCAACCTGACATCTTAGCAGTCTCTGAAACTTGGCTAAAACCCCATACTGCAGACTCCGAAATCCTTCCTCCTGGTTACCAAATCCATAGAAGCGACCGTCTAAACAGAAAAGGAGGAGGCTCTGCACTAATCTACTCTGACCTTCTCTCTGTAATCCCTCTACAAACTAGAATTCCACAATTCAAAAACTCTGAGCTAACAGCTAGTCTCCTACGACTAAATAAACACAAAAATATCTGCATTATCTCCCTTTATATATCCCCTGGCGACAACATCTCTACCCTTGAAAATATTCTTCACTGGGCCTCAACCAAAATAAAATTTGAAACTTTCATCCTTGGCGATGTTAATATTGATTGGAATAAAATTAACTCTCCTTCTCCCTCCCTATTCATTAACCTGTACAACTTTACCCAAGTAATTCACACTATCACACGCCCAAATAAACACCACCCCCCAGGATCCATCATCGACTGGATCTTAGTCTCCCACCCAAACAAAATAACACTCTCTGGCACTATCCCAGACACCTTTAGTGACCATCTCCCTGCATTCATACATCGCTCAAACAACACCACTAAACATCAGCACCATTACATCCACACTCGTAATCTCAGCAACTTCAACCCCTCTAACTTTTCAAACACTCTTAAACACATTAACTGGCAAATTCTAAATACTCTTCCCCTTGACAACGCAGTAGATCATTTCAACTCCACTTTCCTAAAAATTCTCAACTCCCAAGCCCCTCCAAGAAACAAATGAGTCAAAACTAATTCTGCTCCATGGCTCTCCAAACAAACCAAACAAATCATGAATTGTAGGGACAAACACTGGAAGCTCTACCAGAAGAATAAGATACCTTCCACCCTGCTTCAATACACACAACTTCGCAACCAAGCAAAAAAACTAATCATCTCTGACAAAAAAAAACTATTATAATAAACTTCAGTCTAACAATAACGTAAACCCAAAACAATTCTGGAAATCTATTAATTCCCTACTCCTCCCAGGATCCAGGAATAATCCCTGCCCTGACCCTAGCATAACTGACTCAGAACTCAGCTCTCTTTAACACATTTTTATTGACTCTATAGCTAATCTTACCAAATCTTTCCCAGACAACAATCCTTCCTACTCTCATTCCTCTTCTCCCTACCCTCCTCACTCCCTCCTAATTTCAATCTCAAACCTGTTCCAACTACTTTTATAAAGAGACTCCTCACTAAACTAAAGCCTTGCTCAAATGCCCTGACAACATACCTCCTCCTTCCTCAAAGCTGCTGCTGAAGGTATTGCCATCCCTATCAGCATCCTAATCAATAGATCTTTAAAAGAATCTTACGTACCCAAACTCTGGTGTGCTGCCTTCATCCTTCCTCTTCATAAAGGAGGCAAAACACTAATATCTCCAACTTCCGCCTAATCGCCTTCTTTCACCTATATCAAAAATTCTTGAAAAATGTGTCCACCACCAACTTATGCCTTTCTTAACCCAAAATAACCTCATAACTCCCACCCAGCATGGTTTCCGCCCTGGCCACAGCACCATTACCACCTTACTATCCTTCTTAGATACAGTAAATCGGGCCCGAGACTCCAGCTTACTAGTATCCTCAACACTACTAGATCTTTCTAAAGCCTTCGACACTATCTCCCACAATCACCTACTCTGTCATCTCTCTAACCTTCATCTTTCCCCTGAAACCCTCTCCTGGTTCTCCAGCTACCTATCTGACAGATCACAAGCTGTCAGATGGAATAACTCTACCTCCTCATTCCTGCCCACTCCCACCGGTGTTCCCCAGGGATCCATCCTTGGACCCATGCTTTTCAACATCTTCATAAATAACCTTCACTCTGTCATCCCTGACACAACAGTTATCCAATACGCTGATGACTCCACCTTAGTTTGCTCCACTGCCAACCTGCCAGAACTACTGTCAAAAACTCAAATAGCTTTTTCCACTACCGAGAACTAGATGCACTGCAACCATCTCTCTCTCAACTCTAATAAATCTAAAATACTTCTCTTCCCACCCACCAGGGCCTACTCCTTCGACAAAAATGCTTTCAAAGTCCTTAGCCAAAGCAACACTGCCATAGAAGTGGTTCCTTCTGCAAAACTCCTAGGTATCACCATAGATGAATACCTCAAATTTGATATCCACGTACAACAAAACATCAAGAAAACCCACCAAAAACTTGGTATGCTCTACAGGAATAACCGCTTTCTCTCCAACTCCTCCAGGCATACTTTAGCAACTACCTATCTCCTTCCTTCCTTACTATATGGAGCCCCTCTTCTAACTAACCTGTCTTCTTCCCTCACCTCTAAACTTGAAACTTGCTACAATAAAATCTCCAAATTCGCAACCAAATCCAAAACCTGTACTCACCACTGCCTCTCCCTGCAATCATTGAACTGGCTGGAACTCCCTAACTACCTCGACTACCTCCAACTTACCACTGCTCACAAATTAATATTTTTTCCTAAGTGCCCAGCTCTAACAAACATCCTTCCCCCTTACATCCCAACCAGATCCCTGAGATCTGAACATCAAAATTTCATCGCTATTCATAAACCCAAACGCCCTGCAGGCCAACTCCTTCTCTCTTTCATAGTAGGCAAAAAATGGAACTCTCTTCCTCCCTCACTTAGGACAATACCTTACCCAGAATCTTTCAAAACTCAACTTTTCTCATTTCTATCCTCCAAACGCAAATGCTCCTGCTTTCACCCTACATAAATACAAATACATTTCCCCATAGAGCCTATTAAACACCTGATGCAACCTTCACTACGTCCTCTCCTTTTCTATTTACCTTACTCAAACTTATTCCATCACCTTCTGTTCTTTCAATTTCTCTCTCAACTCTTAGCATGTATATAACACAACTGTCCAGTAATCACTGATGCCTATTTCTTGGCAATTGATTCCTATTGCTCTGAATGTAAAAACCTGCAACTTTGTCTCATTGCTTGTACAATGACAATTTATTATTTTACTATACCTGTTTTGCATGAATTCATACTTGTATTTTTACCTCTGTATTTGAAATTTCTTTTTGTAACCTCTTATTGTGTGTAGTGTGTGTTTTTTTTTTTTTTGTGGAGCTTTTCTCCCCGGGCCTCCACTGAAAATGGGCACTTTCTGGCCCAGTGGACTTCCCCGGTAATCAAACTGAAATAAATAAATAAATAAATAAATAAATTGTCACACTACTGGGCATGCTGTGGCACACGGCTGAACAACACCTCATAGCTATCATGGAGGTACGGGATGAGGCCATCATCCTCCTGGCAGCTATACGCTGACAGGCATGAATGAGGCATTATCTGGAAGACATAATGATGGAGATAGGTCACAGTACACAGAGATGTACAGAGATACAGCTGCACATACATTTGTATTAAATCTATTACATATGAACAGTTATCTTTGCAAATCGTCATGACACTGACATGACTGACATGTTTGTGTCACACACATGCAACACCCGTTGTGCATTGGATATCATCACCATATATGTGTGTCACGTCATTACATTGCTCATACTCGATGTGAATGCTGTCTTGATGTGGGCATGTCTGTTTGCCTGTAATGGTGTTCTTACCTATCAGCACATGCCTGGATGTGTCCACAGTAATGCTGTTGACCTTGATGCTGTGTAAATGTCACATATCAACACATACACTGCCTTAACGGACATGAGCAGTGACAATGCACACATGTGCATGGAAACCATTACATGCATGTGTTTTGCCATATACATCTACACGGCACTGTACAGTAGTTCAACATCCTGCCACGTATCACCTGTGTTGCACATGTGATACACATGGGACAATGGCTAGCCGGACGTCATTAGCAGGGATGGTTATCAACCATGGCATGTACGGGCAAGGTTTTCTAGCTGTATCCAACAGCCATTTTGTCACTGCCAGGTGCATCAGTGCCACATTACTGATCCAGACAGTTAATGATACATCTACCATGCGGTCATCGCACCATGTTTGAGAGAGATGACATGTGCAGCTTTGATGGACAAGGTTGCATGGTATGACAGGAGCATGTAACATGTATGGCACATGGATCTGTCCAGCATGTGGCGATCATTGTAGTAGGACGGTGGCTGTCCATGACATATGTCTTTCAGATCAGGATATGTACGTGTAGCATGTCCAACATCACAGTGTAGCACATGTCTTTATGCAAGGTAGCCAGCATGCTGCATAGTGGAGGTGAGGATTGTGAAGGCTGGTATCACCCATCCACGCATGGCCAATACCCCTGAAAGGTGATATGTGATCTTATATTGGTCACCCGAGTGCTGTGTATGCCTGTCCAATGATCTCCATGCTCATGGATGGCACCCTGTCATGACATGGGTGCCTCGTATGACTACCTAATAGGCCTGGAGACATCACCAGCTCATGGAGGTGAACTGCACAGCACCATCCCTTACACACAGTGTCTATAATGTTGACCGCTGTCTAGGTGGTAGTTAATGGGTACATGGTTATTCACCTAGTGGTGTCAATGCTATTATCAGCTGTCAGATTGTGCACATATGTCACGCACCTCACCCACAATGCCCATTCTGTATGTTGTCCACAACACTGAGACAGCTGTTGCTCCTAGGTCATGGCCATTCACATCCTTACATATGCAGATGCCTCCCATTTGTCTGTGTGGTATGGGCTACAATGAGGGGGGAGTACAAAACATTAACCCTGTTTTACTGTAGCTGCCACTGGTGTGATATGCACATGTCACTCAGACACCTTTTGTAGTGTTGCTTCTGTCAACACACCACTGGTAGACCACTCCTGTGACATACGAAGGTACATCTAGTGTACTCAGTGTAGCTGGAACACAGTATGGGTGATGTCCTATGACCTGTCACAGGTATGCTATGCAGTGTGAAATCATCCGTACTGTCATCTACATCTCTACTGCTAACATCTACGTTGATAAAGGTTCATAGACTTGCAGACCATACTCAGCAGGGTAATAGTGCAGTGCCTCCAATTATGACTGGCGTCTCCACTTGTGGGTTGCAGTGGGTTTATATTATCCAACACCCTATCTGTATTGCATATTCATGCTCAGCACTTGTTCAGAACATGTAAGCACTTCATGAGGTACTAATTACTATAGCAAACATTCCAACTCATTTCTTACAGGTAGACTGTCTGTCCTTACATTTCCAGCCTGCTTACAGTACAACAGCTGTTGTACACACGTAACTCACATATCTTGTGAGACATGGTTGAATATACAGGCATGTCCAAGTGTCACTTACCAGTGTTATTTCCTGTCTATATGATGAATATGGCAAACATGAGTTAATAGAGCAATTGTCTCATGTACACATCAATGCTCACCTCCCAACATACGACACTACAGCCTGTGGGAGATGCACATATGTAGCCATGCTGGGGGTAATGCTCTCACCAACCCAGACTGAACCTGACATTCATGTGGGGACGTTTAACATTTGCAACACACCCCACTCATCTCATAGTTTCACTAGATCTCCACCACCACAGGCCACACATAGTATGACTACAACATTTGCAGAACCTCTCCATACTCTCTGTGTAGGCAACAGAGGCAGCCCCCATTACCAAACACAACACCAATTACTTATAGCCCACAGACTCATGTGTGCACATCATCTACAGCCAATAGGGTGTCATAACCTACCCAACACACTGGTCATAGGTGACTCTGTAGGCAGTCACACTGATGTCCCACTCAGCAGGCTACACAAGGTGATAGTTGCTTACATCTGGCTGTCGGGTTACAGGATCAGCAACATAACCTATGCACCCATGCCACACCTCACCAGGTCCGATTTGACTGTCATTCTCTATGTTAGTATGACTGCCCTGAGATGTAACTTCCTGGACTACATGTACAGGGACATGCAATAGCTCTCTGGTCTTGTAGCCCAGAAGGTATCGCCCAAGCCCTGAGAAGCATTCTGCATTCATCTAGACTGATATCTCTGTACAACGACCGAATGTTTCACTTCAACAGTTGCCTATGCTTCTGCTGTCATTCCACAGGCATCCAGTATTTGTCTGCTTTGAATGACATGGTAAACAAAACATGATGCTTTGGCACAGATGACCTGCACCTGTCAGCCCTGGGAGTACAGATAACATGTAAGGCTCTTTCTGCTCTTATACTGCCTGTGTTGGACAGTTTCCAATAACATGCACCACCAGAACAGGAACAGGCAAGCAAAACCTGGGGTACTGTTACTCAATGCTTGACATCTTCATCTCTAACGCACTCAGGCGAGGCACTCCTTATAATGGACCACTTTGATATCTCTGCAGTGAGTGGGACCTGCCTCTAGGCTCCGGAGAGCACACCTGCACTGACAGGTTACACGCAGACCACACCTTTCAGTCATGTAACCAGGACCGGAACACACACGGTGGAGGTGTGTCCATATTTCACAAGAATGTACACACCTCCAGGCTGGTTCCTTAGCACAATGCATCAGAGGTGATCCACGTGCAACTAACTGTGGCCAGAACTGCTATACACATTGTAACTTGTTACGGATTCAACAACATACCCCGCGGATACCGGCCCTCAGTTCTTGGTGTACTGGACAGTAGAGCTCAGACAGGTACTACTGATGTGAGACTGACACTACCCCACACTTAACTGGGATGCCTACACATGTACCGACACATTAGGCCAACGCTTTCTGGGATTCATAACCTCCACTCAGCTGGATCAACCCATACACACCACCACCAAGACCAACAATATCCTAGACATGGACATTACCAACATGTGACTGGTGTTCCACATCTGGGGTTACCCCCTCGTTGGTAGTTTCCGAACATATGCTAATCACCCTTGTTATGCACATCCCGGCACCACACCCTTCACGGAATACACAGTAGAAGATTTCTGCAATGCCTACTTCAGACATCTTATGACAGCGGTAGTAAACGTCATGACACCCGTACAAATGGACAATGCACTTGCAAATGCTGAAACATACACCGGTGCACTTCATTAGCATTTACACGACTGCATGGATCATGCTATCTCAAACAGAGCCATTATGGTACCCACCAGATAACGGGCGCCACTCTGGGGGTCTAGTTCCATGCACGTAATGTACAACAGAAGGTGGTGGCTGTTGCAAAGTGGAGTACAATCCCATGGGTGGGGTAGCTCACTGGTCAGCCTCAGTAGGAATCCGGGATCCCTTATCACATCCTCCAAAGCTAGATATGTAAACATTACTGTGACACATTCCAAGGACTACCACAGAGCATTATAGAGATATGTCAGTACTCAATGGCAATACCCACATCTGCTCTTACATACAACGGTTAGGCAGGAACATTACAGACCTGCTGCTATTGGCAACATCCCGGCAGATAGGTTCAATGCTAACTTTACACCCTCTCACTCCCTACAGGGCCAAAATCCATACAGGAACAATGCAGAGTCCCTGCGGTCACAACTACGCAGTTCCAACCTGCACTCTCTAAGGCCTGGAACACAGACTCCATGTGACCGTCCAACATCCCAGGCTGTGATTTACACAAACCTCAGAATGACATGGCTCTCCACTTGGCCACCAGATTCAGTAATAGCCTTGTATCAGACATTGTGGCCCCTGAATGGCACACATCAACAGTCATCACACTCCACACAGGTGGCACCACAATGAACCACAGGGACTATTGCCGTATACGCCTGACTGGACTGTTCTAGTCATTCAGAGACATTGGTGGCATCCAGACCTTTGATGCCACCCAGGTTGGATTTGTTAGGGCCAGACAATGTCTCCTACACCTGGTGGACTCCTTTGATACAGTTACCAGGGTAGCTGATGACGGTAAGGGGCTCCACACTGCCTACATTGTCCTCTCATTGGCTTTCAGCACCGTTCTCCATTCTGGTATTGACAACATACACATCCACCTGCACATCCACCCCTACGTCTTGGGATGTTATGCAAAGTGGCTCACATTCAGGACCCACACAATGAGGGTAGCATACCGTGGTACCTACAGTAATTCAGTTTCACTTGGCGTACCACAGTCCTCGGTCATAGGGCCCCTCATGTTCGGTATATGCTTCTCTGAGATACAGGCTAGCACAGAGGGACTTTCCCTGAATAGGTTTCCAGATGACTGCAAACAAGGAGCCATGATTGATCCACCAGCTGATACAGACACCCTCTGTATGGGTGTCACTGTGATGGATACCTGATGTCAATAACATGGCCTCAAGCTGCATAACACAAGGTGCATAGACATCCCCTTTGGATGACACCAATCACCCACTGACTGTCACATAGGTGGTAGTCCCCTACATACATGTGACATTATACGGGAACTTAGTACACACTTATATAGCGCCCACTCCTTTGATAACCATATTTCCAATGTGGCATGGATATCCTTCTAAGTGGCCACCCTTATCTGTAATGGGTTTGTAGCTGGAACAAAGGCACTCATTGTACCTCTATACTCCTGATGTATGACACATGTTCAGGGGTACAACACCCCTTTTGGGGTGTACCTTACGGAACAGCAACGGCTTTACATACCACAACATTAACACACCATGAGGATTATTGACCTCCAAAGGATGACGTATGCGGCACAACTACGGACACCACGACTGTACACATTTACATAATGCATACTCAGGGGTGACCTCTGCTGAACATATAGGGCCCATGTCCACAACAATATTTATGGATATACTCCACATAAGCAACATAAGCAAAGGCCACTGAGAGCAACATGCTCATGGATATGTGCACAAATGCAACAATGAGTGGGACGTGCTTGAGGGATACATTCCTGAACCAGACACTCACCATGCTTTGGAACATGATTCCTATGAAGATCAAGCAGGGATACTCACTAGCACTCTTCATGAGATACCTCGATGGGTGGATGGGAAACGCACATGTACGCCAGAGATCACTGCAGTGGCAGTACTGTGCAGAGGTGCAGGTAACACATAGCTCTGCTGTGCACAGACAGGACACTACCCTAGGGAGGTGCCGCCAGTGAAAACACTGTTGTTGGGATTACACATGGACTTGGCCAGACAGCATAGTACCTCACTATGAACCTGTGAAGCTATTACATGTCCTTTGTGCATGGATAAATGAGTAGCTCTTCCATTTCAGTTAGCTATCATGCTGTTACAGTGTCCCGTGACTACAAGCCATATGTATCATGTTATTGTGTATTCTACATGCCAATAGATGATACCCTTTGTTTGCATGATATAACAGTTATGCTGTGTAAAATATCTGACATATCTACCTACAATACTGTACATTACACATATTTTAAACATTATCCCATAATGCAAAGCATACTTGCACAGCAGGACCACCTTAGGCATGTTATTCTCATTATATGCCTTTACACATGCCTACTGTGACAGTATATCAACATATACTATTCCCTGCTATGGCACGTACTTGTTGGACAAACCCTACCACTGACGGCGGGTGGTGTGGAATTGTTGTGTTTAAAGCCCTCATGTAGCATACCTTGTGGTGTATGAGATGTTTACCTTGTGCCCACAGCAGGACACACAATTTCTACAAGCGTTACTATGCTCAACAAGACATCAATACATAATACCTTTTCCCACTTTATGCATTGCGTACACTTTAATTACTACAAAACAGGCTCTACATACACTGACATACTGAGTGTTCTACATACCTTGTTTCCGAGTCTTCGTAAAATATCTCTCTTACACCTTTACTGTTTAAACAGTTCTATGGTATCAGCTTATGGTTTGAATGTATGGCAAGGCATCCTTATATACGTCGATACCTGTAACATGTGGTAACCTGCCACCAATTGGTGTTCCTGAGTAAATTATTACATGCACATCAGCTGTGCCGCTACTCCATTCACCAATTACGTGGCAACAGTGGGGTATAATTGAATTCTCCACTTGGGCGTTGCCCTTTTGCCCTACCTTCAGGGAGATGGCCTGTATGTGTTTTGTTGTGAGGAATTGCAACTGCTATTTGGAGAGACACGGATATTTTGAATTCATGTCCCCTGTGGATTGTGTGTGATGGCTAGAGTATGTGGTTCTACATGTGAGTGCACCTGTCATCTCAACTGTCTGATAAGGGACTACTGCAAACAAAACCTGTAACATCGCCATCTGTTCCATTATACAACAGCTACGATTTCACATGGCGCCATTACAAATGTGTCTCTCACAAGGTATGTTAACAGTTCTGCAGCTGTAATTGAGTGAGTGAATGTTTGTGATGTTATTACAGTCTGTATTGCAATTGTTTCAGATGTGGGGAAGATGTAGGTGGGTGTACATAGCATATACAGGTTTGTGGGGACTGCATTTCTACATATTCCATATATGTGTGTGGACTCCTTCCCTAATTGAAGACCTATCATTTAGTAGACTGAGAAACTATGGTTGTTATGGGCTTATACATTGAGCCATTGTTAATTGGTTTCTATATAGCATGCAGGTGAGGTTGATATTTCAATCCCTCCGGAAATACATCAATATGTAAGGGAATGTTACTAAATGACAGCTATCATGTGTATTTCTGTCACAGATATTTGCACTCTTTGCAGTTGTGTTGGTGACTGAACCTCTTTGGCATGGGTTGCCACCTTTTCAAATGGCCATAGTGGGACATTTGTAGTACACACATTGGTGTTTCCAAGCCGATGCATACCGATGGTCAGTACACAGGATAGAACATACTTATATCCTGAATACATACTTATTCTTGAAGCACTTTGGCTGCTTATCATGTTTCATGTAACATTTACGTATTTTAGATACAGGCATAACTATTTAATGCAACTATTACATGATATATGGGACATAATTATGTCCTACAATCTCTGACATTTGCCCTTTTTAATATTTTTTGTTAGGACACAACTGCCCAAGGAGGGGCTGTCCCTCTTAAAGTGGGGCAGGTGGCAACCGTATGCCTATGGTCAGCTATAACCACACCTACCGTAATGATCTACCTCCAAGTTAGCACTAACAGACACACAATGCAAACACACACACACACATTACAGTCCCACAGAAATGCACACGGCACCCTCAACACACACATACACAGACTACAGCAATCACAAACACAGTTGAACACAGTGCCTACCTGGACCGCAGCACCGGCTGCGATAACTAAATGTCCCTTAACATCGTGATAATATTACTCTCGGTTCTAGTGTTCCGGTACTGTGATCTTTCGGTCTTTCAGCCTCGTGATTATGCGTGTCGGTATGTGACACATTCGATAGTTGGCAGTATCCTATTTATTTGTACCTCCATGGTTGTGTACATGTCGTTGACCTATCTATATATTTGCAGATATAGGTGAATACGTATATATCGACTTATATCTCTCTATCACCCTTTATATATATATATATATATATATATATATATATATATATATATATATATATATATATATATATATATATATATATATATATATATATATATAGAGAGAGAGAGAGTGAGAGGGAGAACGCACTTTTCGTTGTGTAGATGTCTGTGTATACTGTTTCCTGGACTCTGCACATTTGTGTTTTAACCTGCCACAATACACACCTGCCGTTGGTACATCTCGGGTAGCTTAGTGTTAGGTCATTGTGTACATGATTGCGTGTTCTACTCCTGGCAGTGATCGTGTTACCCTTCAGAGCAGGCACTATTAGTACAGGGGTGAATAATGCTAGTTTCACCTGTTCTGGACATCGTTGACCGTGATCTGCGTGATATTCAGAAAAGCTTAGCCCTGTTTCACGCATATCTGTATATTCATGTTTAAACGATGCTTACTAGCACTTGCCAAAGCATAATCCGACTGACATGTGCTAAACCTGATCTGATGACCTGCATCCAACATCCATTATTCGTGCCTTCGGGATTACATAACGTCCCTTGAAGGACGTGGGACCGCAAACAGGCACAGCAGTCAGTGCATTTACCACTTTGGCATCTGGGATTTGTACACTTGTTATGGTGTTTTGTATGTGGACTGTACTATGGCTGTTACACCATACTGCAATCAAATGTGTAACTCAGTTAGTTTACATATGGATGAGACCTATTAATGGTATGTCCAAGTGATGTTTAATGGATGTGCTCCAGCATTGGTAATGTATGTCACAGTGAGCCACCCACTATAATGTGCTACACCTTCACACAACCACAGGTGGAGCATGCTGGGGTGACAGATACCTGTCATGGGCACTCCCCATGCTTTGCCACTACATCCCTGATTACATTATATGGAGCACCTCATTAACACACCAGGTAAGATATGCAGAGTGTGCGGGGGGAACAGTGATTACACACATGGATCCCGCAATTGCCTCTGCTCCACTGAGGGACAGTTGGTTAATCGATGTGGTGGTGACAGCAGACACTGTTTGCCTTGGTTGATGAATGGCCTCTGACAATCGGGCATGTACCTACCGATGTACCTAGGAACCTATACATACAGTATCAACATATGCTATTAGGTGTGTGTACTGTTCAGGTGTTGACATTCCTTGTTCCAGTAGCTGTTGTGCGTGCAATGGTTGAGGGCTGCCTATGTAGGATTCACACAGAAGGCCACCTATACATTACACTTTATAGGTGGTTGTGTGTGTGTGCCATCTAGTTTACTGTGTGTGCAGGTGGAGAAGTGTGTCAGTCTGTAGGGGCCTACACTGTCAGTGTATGTGCTATATGTTCCCTCTTTGCCAAGGCATGGGCATATTGGGCATGCCTCCATCTGCCTAATGGGGCTGGCACAGGGTGTTCGTGGTCTGAATCCCGCTGTGCCTGTGATGGCCTTGGCAATTGCGGTGGGCTGTGAGGGCCTTCACCATTATGTCCCTGCTGCAGCTGTTTCCGCATGATCATATTATATAGCATGGCACATACTATGAAGATGTGGGCACACATGTCTGGAGAGTACTGCAAGGCTCCACCAGATATGTCCAAGCAATGGAACCGTGATTTCAGCATCCTAAGCACACGCTCTATGATGATTCTGGTTTGTGCGTGTGCCTCATTATGGCGTTCTTGCATGGGTGTGTGTGCATTTCTGATGGGAGTCATTATCCATGGCTCCAGTGCATAGCCAGCATCCCCCACAAGGTGGCCATGTGGGATGTCCCCCCTGACAAATACCTGATACAGCTGTGAGGCATGCCAGATGTGGGAGTCATGGTAGCTTCCAGAGCTGCTGGCACACACACATCCATAATAATGCCCTGGGCATTGCACACAACCTGGCAGTTGATGGAGTGGTATCCCTTGCGATTTATGTAGCTCCTACCATGCTCATTGGGTGGTGACTTGATATGTATGTGCGTGCAGTCTATCGCACCCAGCACCTCTGGGTAGTGTGCCACCTGGTGGAAGAGACGCATATTGTTGGCCAACTCCTCCTGAGTTCGGGCGAAGTATATATGCTCATTGGCATGTGGTAACATAGCATCCAGGAACTCCTGGATGCTGATGCCTGTGAGATCCCCATTATATCTCCAGTTGGCCTTTGAAAGGTACCTGTGACTAGTATTTGCAAGCTTACACATACCTTTGTGTCCACTGGGATGGGTTCCCCTCTGTTGTTTCTGGATCTCAGGCATGGCCGGCACAGCTCAACTATTTGCTGTAAGATATCCCTGTCCACCCTGTAATGCTCTACTATCTCCAGATCATGTAGCCCCTTGTAGGTACCCTTGGTCTGAACACTCTTCTCCTCCTCCGGAGCCTGCGGTCATTGTCAGCATCATCCTCCACAACACCTTCAGTCTCTAACACATGGTGGTGAGTCACAGCTATGGCAGCTCCCAACATGTACATTGTAAAAGTTCCCCGTCTGTTTACACTGATGGTGCAGTGTTTGGGAATACACAGGTGTGTGTGAGGTGCCTTCACACTTTATACTATTGCGCTGTGAACACTGATGATGTCATAGGGTGTGTATGTACCATCGGAGCTACAGGGTATCTTATGTGTTTTACCACAGGTACTGCTATTGTGGTGCCTTTGGTGTTGAATTACATTTGGCTGCCATGGATTACATCTTGCCCTTCCCTTAACATTTCTTAATGTTTCCCCTCCCATTTTCTGGCATGCATCCAGCAGCCTGCTTTCATTTGTACTTTCCAAAACCTGGCTTATCTTACAGCATGTGTTCTATGGCCGATCTACTGCAGGTTTGTTTTGCTCTGCTATGACAGTTCTCCTTTCTTTGCATTCCAACACCTTTCCTATCCTGTTCTGCAGGTTGCTGCAAGCAGATTTGTTAGCTGCCGTCGATTGCCCACTGTGAGTTAATAGGTGTTAATTGCTCAGTTGTACTCCAATTACCCTACTGCGGCATTTTCTTATTTTCTTCCCCTAACCTACCTGTTTGAGCTATGGTGCGAGGCGTGTGTGTCTGCTTACCAGGTTTCAGGCATGTTTTCATCTGCGTACACATGCGATTTCGGGCACCATATGTGCTCTCAGCTAAACAATGCTATACCTACATCCCCACCCCTATCCTGCAGTTTTGCTTAGCAATGGGCAGGCCAGATTTGCATTGCTCCATGTGCTTACAGCTACGGTGGCACACCCCACTGCTGATGTCATGTATACCTCCAAACTACTCCTCGGTGTTGTAGCACTGCACTGTATGGTACATCCTTAGTCCAGTGGGACGTTTGCGATTCATTATTACTTGCCTCATTTGCATTGCATTGACTACTAATTCATAGTTACCATGCCGAACACTGTCACAAACCCTTAGCAACCCTTGCAGCTTGGTTGTGGTGTACCATGCATACCATTGAGTATTATGGTGAAATCAGGATTTGTATTACATTGCGATTTTATGATATTTGTGTATATTTTCCTTGTGTTCATGTTTGCACACACATGCCCTGCAATTGTAATTTGCGTTACTGTGGACATGACATTAAATGTTGTTTTTTAGGTGTTGTGCATCGTTTCTTATGCCATTGGCTGTATATTTAGCCATTGGCATATGTTAACTTTGTAATACATGAGTCTGGTCCTCTTTCATACCTCCGATGTTCTGTTTGGCAAAATGCAAACCGTTTTTTTTTTTTTTTGGTTTGCATTTCTGTGTGCTTACGCTATGCCTGCACCACTTCATGAATCGCTATGTACCTTCATTTGCATGGTGCAGTACTGCGCATGGGGTGATTAGCATACCTTTGCTGAGGGCTGCGCAGATATGGCGACGCTGGTAGTGCACATGGAATTGGATCGTACCTGAATCGCTCGGCGGCCATATTTGGTGTTATACCACCTACGCTATGTCTGCGCCTGGCGCAAGCTTCATGAATCCCGGGGCATGCCTTGATCAGCTAAAATATCATTCCAATTCTGGATCATAATATTCTTTATTTTATTAGTGTATAGTCCATACTCTAATACACAGGCTTTGTTAAATTTAATTATTGTCCCTGAATTATTGGAATCACCACGTTCATTTACCAAATCTGCTCTATATTTATAATTGTAACCTAATAATGGGATATATTTACGTCCCCATTCTTTAATGACATACTTCCTCACTTTCTTCATCATGTTCATATTATAACCTCTATCTCTAAATAAAGTAATGATGTAATCCACTTCCTCCACCATCTCATTGTATTGTGATGTCATTCTTATAGCCCTTATATATACTGTCCTTTGTAAATATTGGTTAGTAACTCCCTAGGCTGATTGCTTGAATATTCTAAGTATCCATTGGAAAATGTATTTTTTCTATATATTCAGGACTTAAAACTATTTTCCCCATAAGAAATATAAGTATCTAGATAAGCCAGTCCATCACTACTACTAGATGAAGTAAACTTAAGGAAGTCACTGCTTTGATTTAAGTATTCCATGTATGGACCATACATTAATAAAATAAAGAATATTATGATCCAGAATAAGAATGTTATTTCAGCTGATCAAGACATTGTCAAAATTTTGGGACCTAAACCTTTATTTGTTAACAAAATGGGTTGGAACATTAAGAATTATCTGGAAAGAAGGTCAACAATAAGAGGCGCTGTTACAGACAAGAAGTACACCAGGAAATTTGGGAGTTGTAGTCAGTGTCATGCAATATATGAAGAAGAAGGGATTATTTTAGACAATATCAATAGGACCAAAATTAGGTTTCAACAGGGAAATTGTAATTCTAAATTTATTATCTATTTAGCCAAATGTGTAACATGCCCAGGATATTATATAGGGAAGACCGAAAGGAACTTTAGGAAACATATCTATGCACATTTGTATAGTATTAGGAGGAAGGACGTAAACAATGCCCTATATAGGCATGTAGACAAGTATGGTGAAAGACATCATTTTAAATTTGCCATTTTAGAAAATATTCAGATTGATCCCGGGGGGGGGCAATATCAAGGGAATTATGGTGGCAGTTTTTAACTGATGCCTCTACACCACCAGGGCTCAATGATTATTTAACTATAAAACCACTTTTGGTTATTGCATAGGCATTGTCACAACAATTGCTTTTTAATAAGCCCTATGGATTGAGGCCATTCACACTATATGTAGTAATTGTCACAGAGATTATTTTTTAACTTATACAGTTAAATGATGATTGTTATGACATAGATTTGACCATTGTATTTTTTACAGTATTTTTTATGAACAAATTACAAATTTTTAATATTACATGTCAACATATATCTCACCATGTACTGTGTATGCTTCACAACGTGGTTGTACAGTAAGGATGTGAGGAATTTAAAGTGCACTGGAGATACGATTAAACACGTACGCTCATGTTGCTTTAAAAATTTTTTTAGTATTCGCGCCAAAATGGGTTATTTAAACTGTAACAGCTGGTTTTAGAGATGTTCTGATGAAGCCCGTATTACAGTGGGTGAAAGCGCTTAACAACTTTCAATTTTTTAGTTTTTGTTATTAAACCGGAGTTGTTCCAAGACAAAGGAGTGGTTGATGTACATTTTTACAAAAGCAGTATTCGTGCTGTAGAAGTGTATTTTGGCATCCCAAGAGCCCATGGCTATCAGTGTTCTTTATCACAGGGTTTTTTTGGAAGGTAGCATCTTGGTTCTCTTTGGGATAGCATGATCCATGCACTCGTGTATGTGCTTATAGAGTGCATTTGTGTAGGATTCAGCAGTCGTAACTGTATTGTTCATATGCATGGGTGTCATGAAGTTTGCCACTTCTGTCTTCATAAGCATGAAGTTGGCTTTGGAGAAATGTTTTACTATGGTTTCCTTAATGGGGGGTGGGGGCGAGATGTGGATATCTAGGATGATTAGCTTATGGACAGATCTGACCAATGAGGAGATGACTTCAGATGTGGAACACCGGTCACTCATGCTGGTAATCACTAGGTCTATGATATTGTTGCCCTTGGTTGTGGTGTGGATAAGTTGATCCAAGGCACTGAAATTTATGAATTCCAGAAAACATTGAGCTTAGGAGTTGGTACATGAGTAGTTTTCCCTTTTAATTGTGGGGTAGTTGAAATGCCCATTGTTAGAGTGTTTGGTTGAACCCTAATATTTTCCAGTATATCAAGAAAAGAGGAATGGGGATCCTGGGGCATGGTGGGGGATCTGTAGCAAGCTACAATTTGGATTGCAGTTTTGCCCAGAGTTAGTGGCACTTGGATAACCTTGGATGCATTATGCTGAGCAACTAGCCTGGAGGTATGGATATCCTTAATGAATATGGACACACCTCTGCCTTTGGTGTTCTGGTCCAGGTTAGGTGGCCAAAACTGTGGTATGAGTTATAGCCTGGTAATGCATGGGTGCTCTCTGGACCCTTGATCCAGGTCTCAGTCACTATACAGATATCGATGTTCTCCATTTTAAGGAGTGCCTTGAGGGAGTGCATTTTGAGATTTAGACTTCTAGCATTGAGTAGCATTACCCTCATTTTTTGCTTGCCTGTTTCTGTTATGGTGGTGGATTTGTCATTTGAACCTTGCCTAAAAAAGGCACTATAGGGGTGGCAAGAGCCTTATCCAGTATCTGGAATCCCAGTGGTGACAGGTGCAGGCCATCTCTGGCAAAGCATCATGGTCTGTCGACTATGTCGTCCCAGGCAGATAGATACTGGATCCCCTTAGAATGACACAAGAGGCTTAGCCAATTGTTGAAGTCAATTATTTTGTCCTTGACTGCACTATCATTCTGGGCGATGGCAGGATGCTACTCAGGGCTAGGGTCATACCTGCCTGGGCTACAAGATCGGAGATCTCTTTCATGTCTCATTTCATGTAGTCCACAGAGGTACATCTCAGGTCATTCACACCAACATGGACAATGACAGAATCATATTTGTACTTGTTGTGGAGTGACCTGAGTGCGTGGGTTATGTGACGAATCCTGGCACCTGTTAGGCAGCTGCCAGTAGCCTTCTCCTTGTTTAGCCTGGTGAGTGGGACATCAGTGTGCCTGACTACAGAGTCAGCTATGACTAGTGTGTTGGGTATGTTGTTTTGCCTTATGGGCTGTGGTTGAGTGGCACACTGAGTCTGTGGGTTATGTGTCATTTGGGTTGTGTTGGGGGGTGGAGGTTGCTTGCATTACTGCTTTGAAGGTCTCTGCTGCTTGAGCAGATTATTATTGAGAGCCTCCGTGAATGTGTTTGTGTTTCTATGTGTGGATTTTGGTGGTGTAGGTTTAGTGGGACTATGTGATGAGTGTGATGTGGTGCAAGTGTTTACCTTCTCCTCTTGACTGCCAAGTTCAGTCTTGGTTGGAGAGAACTTTACCTCCAGTTTGGCTAGATAAGTGCATCTCTCACAGGTTGTAGTTTTGGGTGATAGGAGGAGAGGATTGTCTTGTACAAAAGGCAATTGCTGCATTGCTCAAGATGCCCAGATTCATTAGATAGACAGGAGAGAACACTGGGAGCTGACCCTTGGACATGCCTGAATCAACAACTATTTTCCTCTAGACAAGTGAAGAAAGTGAGTACAAGAACTGTTTTTCTCTAAGCAAGTCAGGAAAGTAAGTACAAAAACTGTTTTCCTCTAGGTAATGAGGACGGTTGAGTGCTGTAGTAATTTGTAGCTTATTTAGTGCTTACAGCAAGTTCTGAACAAGTGCTGAGCACAAATAAGCAAATTTAAGTGCTAAAACTAAGAGTCTGTATCTGAACTAGACTAGTTACAGGAAAGAAACAAGTGCAAATGCGAGCTTTTAAATCAGAAAGTTGAAAGAGATGGAAAAATTGCCCAGATGGCCAGTAACTACAGTTTCTGGGACAGAATCCACTCCTATTGTGGTAGATAGATTACCTACTGCTTACCACTCCTAGTGATAAGTCAGAAGGCTTCCCTCCAACACAGAAAGGCTTTGGGGCCTCAGGAGCTTAGAAAGAATCCTGGATACAGCAAATCTGTATCTGGACTAGACTAGTTAGAGGAAAGGGGGGGGAACAAGTGCAAATGCAGGCTTTTAAATCAGAAAGTTGAGAGAGATGGAAAAACTGCACAAACAGCCAATAACTACAATTTCTGGGCCAAAAATGTTTCTTACAGATACTGATTCATTTAAGAGATGCATCATATCTGAAATTGTAGGGGAAAACTTTAGTGCACATTAAAGTCTTGAATTTGGGAAAAATCTTAAACTCAGTTATTTTATTCTAATTATAAATCAAAAGTCCCTAGTAAGATGGCAAAGTTCAACAATGAGATTTCTGAAACACACACAGCCTTTTATCTCTAAAATGTGAAAGACTACCCCATCACAGTGTGGAAAATGAGAAAAATCTAAAACACTTGCTATCAACTTCAACTAGGAGGTAGAGGATGTAGTGCACATATACTAAGAACTGAGTGTGTTTTCTACATGGCAGTTAGATCCTTACCAGACTTGTCTTCTGCCTTAACTTGTTTTGCACTGAGAGGGTTTGTGGTCTGCACTGTTGTGGCAGAACAGGTAGCTTACATCCTTCTAGGTTGAGAACTGCTGATTGAGGGCTCAGTGTCTGTTATTCTAAAAGTGTATTAATTCTGGTTTAAGCACTTGGGCTTTCAAGCCAGTTATTTTACATTAAGAGGGTTCGTGGTCTGCACTCTTGTGGGAGGAGAGGCTGGACTCTGCCCTTCTGAGCTGAGAATTTCTGGTTAAAGGCTTATAGTGCATGCATATCTGAACTGTTTCTTACTGAAGTTGCGCTTGTTTGCTGTGGCATAGACTGGATTCGGGCCTGCTGGATCTAGCTTTGTTTGTGTAACTTGAGCACTAATCCAGACATTCTCTAAAGTATTCAATGGTATTTATTACTGCTTGGTTGTAACTTGATTAAAGTGTAGCTATCATTCAAGTCTTTTGGATTAAGCACTTGGGCTTCAGACCAGTTGTTTTACATTAGGAAGGTTTGTGGAAAGCACTGTGGTGGCAGGACAGGTAGCTTTCATCCTTCTAAATTGGGAACTGCTGATTTAGAGCCCAGTGTCCAAGTGTATTAGTTCTGGTTTAGGCACTTGGGCTTCAGGCCAGTTATTTTACATTAAGAAGGTTCGTGGTCTGCACTCTTGTGGGAGAAGAGGCTGGACTCTGCCCTTCTGAGCTGGGAATTTCTGGTTAAAGGTTTATAGTGCCTGAATATTTGAACTGTATCTTACTGAAATTGGTACACCTTGTTTGCTCTAGCATAGACTAGATCCAGGTCTGCTGAATCTAGCTTTGTTTATATGCTTGTTGTTTGTTTGCTTGTTATTTCCCTGGAAGCTAATTCCACCTAATACGCAACTTCTCAGCGCTTCTGTGGATCACTAGTGATATCTGCATTGCTTACTGTACTTATTTCCTTGTTTCACTTGAAAGAAAGTTACTGTTTGTCGTTTTTGCATTTAGTTACTTGTAACACATTGCACTCAAGTTAGCTGGCACTTGCTCACTAAAGCAATTATATAAGTCAGCACTAAAAATTAAAAGCACTACACCCTCACTCCCCACTGGCCCTTGTTTTCAATTAAGGATTTCCCAATATTATTCTAGCATGTCCAAAGGTCAGTTGTCAATCTCCTCTCTGGTCCAGCTGGTGAATCTGGGAATCTTGAGGCAATGTTATAACTGCCTCATGTACACAGACAACCCTCTCCTCCTCCCACATAACACAAATACTTGAGAGATGCAGCTATTTAGCCAAACTGGAGGCTGAGCTCTCTCAACTCAGGACTGGCAAGACCAGACAGGAGGAGAAGGCAACTACACACACCACAAAACCAGCCTCACATAATGCTACCACTCCACTGAATCAAACACATAAACACACAAAGACATACTCGGAGGCTCTGAGTAAAAATTTACCTAAACAGCAGAGGCCTCCAAAGCAGACACCCAAACAACTGCTACCTCAAGACACCCCACAAGCAACACATAAACCACAAAAGCAGTGTGCAAAGCAGTCACAGCCCTTAAGGCCAAATACAACACCAAACATACTTGTCATAGGTAACTCCATAGTCAGACACACTGACGTCCCACTCACCAGGCTGAACAAGGAGAGGGTCATGGTAAGCTGCCTGTCGGGCGCTAGAATCCGCCACATAACACAGGCACTCGGGTCACTCCACGGCAAGTACAGGTATGACACAGTCATTGTCCATGCTGGTGTGAACGACCTGAGACATACCTCCCTGGACTACATGAAAAGAGACATAGAGGAGCTCTCTGATTATGTAGCCCAGGCGGGTATGACCCTAACCCTGAGCAGTATCCTTCCTTCACCAAGAATGATGCCACAATATAGAGACAAGATGATCAGCTTTAACAATTGGCTTAATGTCTGGTGTCATTCAGAGGGGATCCAGTGTCTGTCTGCCTGGGATGACATGCTTGACAAGCCACGCTGCTTCGCAAGGGATGGCTTGCACCTGTCACCCCTGGGATTCCGGATATTGGCTAAGGCTCTTGCCACCCCCATAGTGCCTTTTTTAGGCAAGGCTCAAATTCTAAACCTACCACCCTAGAAAACAAAAATGGGAAGAAACTGAGGGTAATGCTGCTCAATGCCAGAAGTCTAAATCTCAAAATGCACGCACTCGAGGCCCTTCTCAGTATGGAGAACATTGATGTCTGTGCTGTAACTGAAATCTGGTTCAAGGCTCCTGAGAGCACCCCGGCACTATTAGGTTTTACCTCATATCATGCGTTCCAGCCCCAAAACCCGGACCACAATACAAAAGGAGGGGGTGTATCCATATTCATAAAGGATACCCACACCTCCAGGTTGGTGGCAACGCACGAAGCTTCGGAAACCATCCAGGTGCAACTAACCATAGGCAAAACTGCTCTACAAATTGTAGCATGCTACAGGCCACCCTCTCAAACTCAGGAACCCCACACAGCCTTCCTGAAGACACTGGAGGGTATAAATGTATCTCCAAACACCATCATATTGGGTGACTTCAACTACCCGAATATAGACTGGGAACATTACTCAAACCCTAACTTTCTAGCCCAATGGTTCCTGGAGTTCATAAATTCAAATGCCATGGAACAGCTAGTCACTGTTCCCACGAGAGGAGAAAATATACTAGATCTCATTGTCACAAACATGGGGACAAAATGCTCCACACCGGAAGTATATCCCTCATTGGTGAGATCTGATCATAAACTAATCTCACTGGAAATCCACATCCCGCCCCACCCCAAACAAAAAAGATCACAGTGAAGAACTTCTCTAAAGCAAACTTCACACTACTCAAGACTGGTGTGGTATCCTTCAAGGCCCCTGAGCCAGTGGAAACCACAACCCAAGCTGCGGAAGCCCTTACAAATGCCTTCTATGAACACCTCCAGGACTGCATGGATCAGGCAATCCCAAATAAAACCAAGACTCTTTCCACAAAGGGCAAACATCCAGTCTGGTGGACCCCAGCCATTAACAAACTTTACAATAAGAGGAGAAAGCTATTACATGATAGAACAAAATCCATAAAAGGGAAGTCACCCCTGATCATTATTAGTAAAAAATACGAGCACTCATAAAATCAACTAAGGCCAATTTTGAGAGAAAAATTGCCATGGATTCAAAGGACAATCATAAGGCCTTTTTCAGCTATGTTAGGAACCTGGGTGGAAACTCCCAGATATGCTCAGAATTAGTCCAAAATGATACAAAAATCACTGAACCCACAGACATTGCCAACATACTGGCAGACAGGTTCAGTGCAAACTTCACCCCTCTCCCTAAAGGAGAGATAACTATCCCAGCCGAGTGTAGCCTCCCGGACATCTCAAATGTGCAGGTGAAAGCTGCTCTCTAAAGCTAAAAACACAGCATCAATGGGACCGGATGGTGTCCCCGGCTGTGTGCTACACGAACTAAATGAGGAATTAAACCCGCACAAAAGGCAGCTGTTTAATCTCAGCCTTACCACAGGATACGTGCCCAAGGAGTGGCGACGGCAACTGTGGTCCCACTCCACAAAGGCGGCGCCTCACGGACCCTGGTAATTACCGCCCATAAGCTTAACAAGTCTAGTCTGCAAAGCTATGGAGAGGATCATAATGGACCTCATAAACAAAGATATAGGGGACTTGCAGACATTGGACCCGACCCAGTTTGGCTTTGTCAAGGGAAGATCATGCCTTTTGAACTTGGTCAACTTCTTCGAAACAGTCACCAAGGCCATTGATGAGGGAAAGGCAGTCCATACAGCCTACCTTGACCTTGCAAAGGCTTTCGACACAATACCCCACTCCGGTATTGTAGAAAAACTTACCAGCTTAAATGTAAACCCATATGTCACAAGCTGGGTTGCAAACTGGCTTAAGGACAGAACCCACAGGGTTAGAGTTGCTGGCTATGTCAGACTCCAAGCCGGTCACAAGTGGTGTCCCACAGGGCTCGGTCCTTGGCCCCTATTGTTTGGCATCTACTTCTCAGAAGTACAGGCCAACATGGGAGGACTTTGGCTGACAAAGTTTGCAGACGACTGCAAACTGGGCGCCATAGTGGAAAGTGCATCGGACACGGATATCCTTCAGAAGGGACTCACAGAAACAGATAGCTGGTGCCAGAGCCATGGCCTGAAGTTAAACGCGGAAAAATGTATAGTCATACCCTTCAGGAAAAACAAGGTAACCCCAAGCTACCATATAGGTGGCAATCCACTAAGCACAGAAGAGGTTATCAGGGACCTGGGGACCCAGGTTGACAGTGGCCTTTCTTTTGACACTCACATTGCTAAAGTGGTTAGAAAGACCTTCTACATTGCCCACCTGATCATGAAGGGATTCACATCCAGATCTAGTGAGGTCATTGTTCCCTGTATTCTTCACTTATCAGACCAATGATCGAGTACAATGCCCCATTCGGGATGTATCTCACCCGACATCTGCAGCAATTGGAGAGACCCCAAAAGTTCCTCACCAAAAGGATAAAGGAACTCCAAAATCTGTCATATGCTGCCAGATTGAAGAAACTCCAGCTCTATTCAGTCGCATACCGTCTGCTCAGAGGTGACATGTGCCTGACATACAAGGCCATGTCCAACCTGGAATTAATGGACATGCTCCACCTCAAAAATCCAAATCCACCAAAACCACTAGAGCAAGCGACTTAAACCTTAGCACGGATATAAATAGGATGTGCTGGAGGGATAGATTTATCACTCAGAGACTCCCTATGCTGTGGAATAAAATCCCGGTCCATGTGAGGCAGAGCACCTCGCTGACTCTGTTCAAGAGAAATCTAGACCTGTGGATGGGAGATCGTAGGTTTACCCCGGGAATCATCTCTGTGTCACTGCTGGACAGAGGCACAACAAACTAATGGGCACAGTATTTTTTCATATAAGGGGTGGCGTAAGCCACAAAAATTTGGGCTAGGCTTATAAATGCCTTAGGGCAGATAGCCTAGTATAAACCTATGAACCTATGAACACAGCAATGAGCCCATTGTACTAAGAGCTGTTGATGTTCCCCTAGTGGCAGAGTATCAAAATTTGCATTGAGCATGGTCCTGTTTAATTTCTCATGAGTATCTTAAAAAGGTCATAACTTCCAAGTTGAATATCTGCGTCCTGTTGCATTCTGTCTTCCATACTGCTTGATTTGTGTGCCTATTTGTTTGGAAAGGAAAGAAACATATTAAGATAACTTCCAGGCACACAGTTGATCAATTATCTTTAGTTTCAGCAAACTCCTCATTTCCCAGGATTAAAACAATAACCATTTTGCGATTAATTGCAGTTTTAAGGATATCTGCAGTTAACCAAATAATTGTGCAGTGTATGTTATTTATACCAAATTCTTTGAAGCAATTAAGGATTTGTGTTGGAACTTTGCTGCACACTATATCTGTCTGAATGTAGCCTTGTGAAGGAATTGATAATACAAGCATCTCACCCACTGTCAATGTGTCTGGGCTTGGTTTCTTCATACAGACAGTAGCTCCGTATGCATTGTAATCTGCAGTTTCTTCCTGCAGGCATCTTTAGAGCAGTAACAAATAGCAGGTCCTTTTGATATAACCTGAAAAGCTTATTAAAATGGAAGTGATCTTAAATGATGTGGAATGAAAGTTGTTACATGAGGCTGAAATTCAAGCACAGTTTACTCATAAGCAAAAAGAGAAAGAAGAGGGTAGATATAAATAAACACTGACTTTATGAGCTACTAGAAATACTGCAACAGTTAAATGTGGTAACATTCAAGTGATTCTTGGTTAAGTAGACTACTTAACTACTTAAATAAAATTACAAAAGCACATTAAACCATGCCAGATCCAAGGACCAAGAGGTAAACTTAAGATCAGGGCAAGGAAAAAGGGGCACAAGCTATGAAAGCAGTTTGCATCTTTATGTGTGGAGGTACAGAGTTAATGTAGAAGATAACTACTCTATTTCTGGAGAAGGCATACAAAGTAGCTGAGCCTTTTGCTTTTGAAATTCCTCATATTTCCAAATTGACTTAAATTAGTACAGGATAACATGTTAATGATTTATTCTAGAGATACTGAATTCTTAATTGGTCCTAAAATGCCACCTGCTGGTAGAATGGCCTGCAATCAGGACATCCTGTGTTGTTATCAAACAGTGATAGAAAGTAGGGTCTGTGTCTTTTACATGTACAAGTCAAGAAAAGACTGCTGATCATGGATGTAGAACTGGATGTTGTATGGACATACAATGAGATTAATATAGTCATCATCTACTCCAAGCACTGGTAGAGTTACAGTCTGCTTACTGAAACAATTAATTAGACAACTATGGCAATCATACTTAATGAATGAATTAATTAATTTTGTTAACTTGGTAAGTAGGCTGTCCAAACAGTCACCTTTCAGCTGCAATCTTGACCAATCGTAACAACAAGAATTACACACTTGTAATAAATAAATCAGCAAATAAGCACATAGTGTATAGAAGAAACAGTAGCAGCCATACAGTATAGCATAAAATGCACATACTACTAGTAATTTCAAGGCAGTTCCAGACTTCTATTATATTTTGTTGTTATAAACAGGCTGTAATTTCAGTGCTTTACATCAGGAACAGCATTTTTGTCTCAGTTTACATGGAAAGGACTATATGAGAATTGCCTGCATGTGTATGACATTTTGTACAACATGCCTTGAGAAATAGTTCTTAGAATGTATTTAAATGTCATCATGCTTAACAGCATGAGCCATCCAAATATGCAATGTTAACTCAATTTTTATGTTTACATTTTTTTCTTCATCTAATAGTACCAGTATAACTCTGGTTCTCACATTCACAAGGTGTTAACCTGGCAGTACAAAGAATTCATTCAATCTCATATCATATAAGGTGATTTGAAGTTGAGTTAATTTTACAGGATAATCATTATGTGACATGGCTTACTTATATTCTATCTTTCTGCTCAAAGTATTGTCACAGGTTAATTTGCCTTCGGTATATTATAATTATGTTGTCTTTATTTTAGCAAGTGGCCTCCCTGTACTGGTCTTATTGTCAACAAAGGCTACCGACTTTTTTTTATTTGTTTCAGATGGAAAACTGTAGCATTGTTAAGGGACAGAATGGCTTGAACAAAATAGTCCCCGGGATTCATGAAGCTTGTGCCAGGCGCATGCATAGCATAGGGGTTATAACGCCAAATATGGCCGCCGAGCGATTCAGGTACGATCCAATTCCGCATGCACTACCGGCGTACGCCAGATCTGCGCAGCCCCCGGCATTGGTATGCTAATCACCCCATGTGCACACGGTTTACATTTTCCCAAACAGAACATCAGAGCTATGGAAGAGGGCCAGACCCAGGTATCACAATGTTAACATATGCCAATGGCGAAATACACAGCCAATGGCATAAGAAAAGATGCACAACACGTAAATAACAACATTTAATGTCATGTCCACAGTAACGCACAGCATAACCGCAGGGCATGTGTGCGGAATCTGTAACATAAAGAAATAATATAAAAATTTCAGAAAATCGCAACGTAATAGAAATCAGGTTTACAGCATAATACACAATGGTAGGCATGGAACACCACAACCAAGGTGCAAGGGTTGCTAAGGGCCTGCAATAGTGTTTGGCGCAGTAACTATGAATTAGTAGACAATGCCATGCAAATGAGGCAGATAATACTGAATCGCAAATGTCCCGCCGGATGAAGGTTGTACCATACGGCACAGTGGTATAACACCGAGGAGTGGCTCAGAGAAGATACATGACATCAGCAGAGGGGTGTGCCACCGTAGCAGTAAGCACATTGGAGCATTGCAAATCTGGCCTGTCCATTGCTAAGCAAAGCTGCAGGACAGGGGTGGGGAGGAATCGTTTAGCTGAGAGCACACATGGTGCCCAAAAGCGCTTGTGTATGAGGATGAAAATGTGCCCGAAACCCAGTAATTGGATGCACGCGCCGCAAACAATAGCAGAAACAGGAAGGTCAGGGGAAGAAAAGAAGGAAATGCAGAAGTAGGGTAAGTGGAGTACTAATGAGCAATCAACACCAATCAACCCACGAAGGCCAATCGATGGCAGCTGACAAGTCTGCTTGCAGAAACCTGCAAAACAGGATAGGGGAGGCATTGGAATGCAAAGAAAGGAGGGGAGGTATTGGATTGCAAAGATAGGAGACCTGACACAGCAGAGCAAAGCAAACTGACAGCAGACCGGCAGTAGCACACATAACGCAAGATATGCCAGGTCCAGGAAAGTACAAATGAAAGTAGGCTGCAGGATTCACGCCAGAAAATGGTAGTTGCAACGTGCAGAAATGTAAAGGGAAGGTCAAGAGGTAATCCATGGCAGGCAAATGTAATTCAACACCAAAGGCACCACAATAGTAGTTCTGGCAGTAAAACACATAAGATAACCTGTAGCTACGATAGTACATACACACCCTATGACATCATCGGTGTTCACAGCACAATACTATGAAGTGTGAAAGCACCCAACACACACCTGTGTATTCCCAAACACCGCACCATAGGTGTAAATACATGGGGAACTTTTAAAATGTACATGTTGGGAGCTGCCATAGCTGTGATCCATCAGCATGTTTTAGAGACTGACGGTGTTGTGGAGGATGATGCCGACAACCACCGCAGGCCTCGGAGGAGAAGGAGAGTGTTCAGACCAAGGGTAACCTACCAGGGGCTACATGACCTGGAGATAGTAGAGCATTACAGGGTGGACAGGGACATCTTACAGCAAATAGAGGAGCTGTGCCGGCCATGCCTGAGAACCAGAAACAAAAGAGGGGAACCCATCCCAGTGGACACGAAGGTATGTGTAAGCCTGCGAATACTGGCCACAGGTACCTTTCAAAGGCCAGCTGGAGATATAATGGGTTTCTCACAGGCATCAGCATCCAGGGTACTACACCAGTTCCTGGATGCCATGTTACCACATGCCACTGAGCAGATATACTTCCCCAGAACTTAGGAGGAGTTGGCCAGCAATATGCGCCACTTCCACCATGTGGCACAATACCCGGAGGTACTGGGTGCGATAGACTGCACGCACATACAAATCAAGTCACCACCCGGTGAGCAGGGTAGGCACTACATAAACCACAAGGGATTCCACTCCATCAACTGCCAGGTCATGTGTAATGCCCAGGGCATTATCATGGATGTGTGTGCTGGCAGCCCTGGAAGCTACCATGACTCCCATATCTGGCATGCCTCACAGCTGTATCAGGTATTTGTCAGGGGGGACATCCCACATGGCCATCTCGTGGGGGATGCTGGCTATGCACTGGAGCCATGGATGATGACTCCCATCAGAAATGCACACTCAGCCATGCAAGAACGCCATAATGAGGCAAACGCACAAACCAGAATCATCATAGAGCATGTGTTCGGGATGCTGAAATCATGGTTCCGGTGCTTGGATACATCTGGTGGAGCCTTGCAGTACTCTCCAGGCACGTGTGCCCACATCGTCATAGTATGTGCCATGCTACATAATATGATCCTGCGGAAGCAGCTGCAGCAGGGACAAAATGGTAAAGGCCCTCATAGCCCACCGCAATTGCCAAGGCCATTACAGGCACAGAGGGATTCAGACCATGAACACACTGTACCAGTCCCAGTAGGCAGACGGAGGCATGCCCAATATGCCTACACCTTGGCAAAGAGGGAACGTATAGCACATACTCTGACAGTGTAGGCCCCTACGGACTGACACCTCTCCACCTGCACACACAGTAAAATGGATGACACACAAACATGACCACCTGTAAATTGTAATGTATAGGTGGCTCAATGTGTGACTCCTACATAGGCAGCCCTCAAACATTGTAAACACAACAGCCAGTGGAACACGGAATGCCAACACCTGAACAGTACATGAGTCTTACAGCATATGGTGGTGCTGTGTGCCTGTCAAGTTCCCCGCCAGATATATATATATATATATATATATATATATATATATATATATATATATATATATAGATATATATATAGATATATATAGATATATATGTACACATATGCATATATATAATACAGATAGAAAGGGCAATAGAGGGATATATGGTGATATAGATGGAATCAACGTTATTTGCAAATATAATAGATAGTTCAACGACATTCATAACATCTTGGAGGTACAAATAAATAGGATACCGCCAACCATGGAATGTGTAACATACCGACATGCGTAACCACGAGGCTGAAAGACCGACAGAACACAGTACCAGAACAGTACATCTGCGAGTAACAGTATGATGATATGAAGGGACAGTTAGTCACCGCTGCCGGTGTCGCGGTCCAAGTAGGTACTGTGTTCAACTGTGTCTGTGAGTGCCATAGTCTGTGTAAGTGTGCATTGAGGGTGCCGTGTGCATCTCTGTGTGACTGTAATGTGTGTGTGTGTCCACAACATGTGTTTGTTAGTGCTAAGTCAGAGGCAGATCAGTATGGTAGGTGTGGGTATAGCTAGCCATAGGCATACTGTTACTACCTGTCCCACAGTAGGAGGGACAGCCCCACCCTGGGCAGGTGTGTCCTGACATAAAACAGTACAAAGGGCAAATGTCCGAGATGGTAGGACATAAATATGTCCCATATATAATGTAACAGTCGTATTTAATAGTTATGCCTGTATGTAAGAAACTTAAATGTTACATGCAATATGATAAGTAGCCAAAGTCACACAACAATAGGTATGTAGTGAGGACAAAAGTATGTGCTAACCTGTGTACTGACCATGGCTACCTGTTGGCCTGTAAACACCGCTTTGTGTCCCGCAAGTGTCCAACAATGACCATATGAAAAGGTGGCAACCCACGGCAAACAGGCTCTTTTAACAACACAACCACAATGACTGCAAATATCTGGGACAGAAATTCAAGGGATAGCTGTCACTTACACATATCCCCTGATATATCGCTGCATTTACGGAGGTATACAAGTAGCAAGCTCACCTGCAGATGATATAGAAACCAATTAACAACGGCCCAACGTACAATCCCATAACATAAGTCTACTAACTGTTAGCTCTCTAATTAGGGACGGAGCCCACACACATATATACGGATTATGTAGAAATGCAAGGCCCACAAACCTGTATATGTTACGTACAACCACCGACATCCCCCACACTAGAAACTAAAGCAATACAGACTGTAATAGCAGCACAAACATCCAGTCAGTCAATTACATCTGCAGAACCCTCAACATACCGTGTGAGAGACACAATTAAAGGCGTCATGCAAAATTGCAGGCGTTGTATAATGGAACAAACAGCCATGTTACAGGTTTTGATTGCAATACTCCGTTATCAGACGTTAGGATGACAGCTACACCCACATGTTGAACCAAATACTCTACCTGTCACACACAATCCACAGGGGACATGAATCCAAACTATACTTGTCTCCATGCATAGCAGTTGCAGTTATACATAACAAAACACAATACAGACCATCTCCCCGAAGGTAGGGCAAATAGGCAATGCCCAAGTGGAGAATCCAATTATACCCCACTGTCGTCACGTAATTGGCGAATGGAGTAGCTGCAAAGCTGATATGCAAGTAATTAGTCACTCAGGAACACCAATTGGCGGGATGAATCCACATGTTTCAGGTATCGACGTATATAAGGATGACTTGCCAGACATTCAAACCGTATGCTCATACCGAATAACAGTTGAAACACTGTGAGAGAGATAGAAACGAAATGCCGTAACGACAACAAGGTATGTAGAACACCCAATATGTAAGGTTATGTATAGCATGATCTGTATTAATTAGATTTACTGTATGTATAGCCTGGTTTGCATTAATTAAACGTGTCCGCAATGCATAAAGTGGGGAAAGGTATTTATGTAGTGATGTCTTGCTGAGCATACTAACGCTTGTAGAAACTGTGCGTCCAGCAGTGGGACACAAGGTACACAGCACAGACACCACAAGGGATGCTACATGAGGGCATTAAACAGAACAATGCCATACAACCCGCCGTCAGTGGTAGGGTATGTCCAACAAGGACGTGCCATAGCAGGGGATAGTATATGTTGATATACTGTCACAGTACACATGTGTATGGGCATATAACGTTAATGACATATGTAAGGTGGTCCCACTGTGCAAGTATGCTTTGCATTATGGGATACTATATGAAATATGTGTAATGTATAGTATTATAGGTAGATATGACAGATATTCTACACAGCATAACAGGCATATCATGCATACCACAGGAATCGTCTATTGGTATGTACAATAACAGGATACATATGGCCTGTAGGTATGGGACATAGTAATAGCATGATAGCTAATCTAAATGGAAGGGCTACCAAGTAACCATGCACAAAGGACATGTAATAGCTTCACAGGTGCATAGTGGGGACTATGCAGTCTGGCAAGTCCATGTGTAAGCACAACTACAGTGTTCACACTAGTGGTACCTCTCTAGGTTAGTGTCCTGTGAACAGCAGAGCCAGGTGCCACCTGCACCTCTGCACAGTACAGCCACTGCAGTGATCCCAGGCCTACATGTGTCTCCCAACCACCAAGGGAGGTATCACATGAACAGTGCTACTGAATGTCCCTGCGTGATGTACATAGGACGTATGTTCTACAGCATGGTGAGTGTCCTGTTTGGGAATGTAACCCAGAAGCACATCCCACTCATTGTGGCATGTGTGCACATATCCATGAGCATGTTGCTCACAGTGGCCTCTGCTTATGTCGTGTATGAGGAGTATATCCAGCAATAATGTTGTGGACATGGGCCCTGTCTGATCAGCAGAGGTCACCCCTGAGTATGTAGTATGCAAATGTGTACAGATGTGGTGTCCGTAGTGCAGCCGCATATTTAAACTGTTGGAGCTCAGTAAACATCATGGCGTGTTAATGTTGTGGCATGTAAAGCTGTAGCTGTTGTGTAAGGTACACTCTAAATGGGGTGGTGTACCCTTGAATGTGTGTAGATGTCTTGAGTTCAGAGGTACAATGGGTGCCTATGTACCAGCTACACACCCAGTACATATAGGTGTGGCCACGTAGAAGGATATCCACTCCATAGTGGCAATACGGTAACCACAGGAGTGGGTGCGACATATGTGTGTACTGCAAACATGTACAATGTGATATGTATGTAGGGGACTACCATCCATGTGATAGTCAGTGGGTAAATGGTGTAATGCAAAGGTGATGTGCATGCACCTTGTGTCATGCAGCTTGATGCCATGAT
Organism: Protopterus annectens; assembly: GCF_019279795.1. Lineage (NCBI taxonomy): Eukaryota > Metazoa > Chordata > Ceratodontiformes > Protopteridae > Protopterus > Protopterus annectens. The sequence continues at coordinate 242,371,151 of NC_056744.1, forward strand.
AGTCATATTATGTATATGTCACAGCAACACCCATATGGTTGGAGTCAGTATCAGCTGGTGGAGCAATCATGGCGCTTGGTATGTAGGGGTTTGAAAGCTAGGCAGGGAAAGTCCCCTGTGCTAGCCTGTTCCACAGGAAAGCATATATTGAACATGAGGGGCCCTATGACTGAGGACCGTGGTATGCCAAATGTACCTGACATGTAGTAGGTACTATGGTATGCCGGCCTCACTGTGTGTCCTGTCCATGAGCCACATAGCATAACATCCTGAGACACAGGGTACGATGTGCAGGTGGATGTGTATGTGGTCAATACCAGAATGGGGAATGGTGATGATAGGCAATGAGAGGACAATGTAGGATGTGTGGACTCCCGTGCCATCAGCAACTGCCCTGATAACTGTATGAAAGGAGTCCACCATGTGTAGGGGCCATGCTCTGGCCTTAACAAGCCCAACCCGGGTGGCAGCAAAGGACTGGAGCACAACAATGTCTCTGTGAATGACATCCTTGATGATGTGCCCCATAGCCATGCAGAACAGTCCAGTCAGCTGTGTAGGACTATAGTCTCACTCGTGCAATGTGGTGCCACCTGTGTGTAGTGTGATAAATGCTGCTGTTTGCCATTCAGGGGCTACAATGTCTGAAACAAGGCTATTACTGAATATGGTGGCCTAGTGGGGAGACATGTAATTCAGAGGTTGGTGGACATCACAGCCTGGGACGCTGGAAGGTGATATGGGGCCAGTGTCCCAGGACATATAGAGTGTAGGTCAGTACTGTGTAGGTGTGAATGTTCATGTATGGATTGTGGCCCTGTAGTGAGTGAGAGGGTGTAATGTCAGCATTGAATCCATCCTCCAGCATGTTGCCAACAACACCTGGGTCTGCAATGTTCCTGAGTGACTGTTGTATGTGACAGCAGATGTGGGTGTTGCCATCGAATACTGACATACCACCATAATTCCTGGTGGTACACCCCGGAATGTGTGGCAGTCATGTTTACATAGCTAGTCTTGGAGTATGTGATGAGAGACCCTGTGGCCCCACCATGGCTGACCAGTGAGCCACCCCACACATGGGAATGTACACCACTGTGCAACAACCTACACCTGTTGTTGTATATTATAGGTCCATGGAACATGACCACCAGAGTGGCGTCTGTTATCTGGTGTGTACCATCATGGCTCTGTGTGGAATAGCATGATCCATGCAGTTGTGTACATGCTAATGAAGTGCACTGGGGTATGTGTCAGCATTTGTATGTGCATTGTCCATCTGCACGGGTGTCATGATGTTAACAACCGCTGTCAGCAGACGTCTGTAGTAGGTGTTGTAGTACACATGTACTGTGTATGCTGTGATGGGTGTGTTACCGGTATGTGGCTAACAAGGTCAATTAGCATATGTTCGGAATCCACCAATGAGGGGATAACCCCAGGTGTGTAACACCAGTCACATGGTGGTAGTGTTCATGCCAAGGGTAATGTAGGTCTTGGAGGTGGTGTGTATGGGTTGATCCAGCAGAGCGGAGGGTATGACTCATGGGTGTGTCAGTACATGAGTGGCTATCTCAGTGAAGTGTGGGGTAGTGTCAGTCACACATCAGTAGTAGCTGTCTGGGGCCCACTGTCCACTATACCAACATAGAAGGTATGTTACCCATGGGGTATGATGTTGACTCTGTCACTTGTTACAATGTGTATAGTGGTCCCGGACACAGTTAGTTGCATGTGGAGCACCTCTGATGCATTGTGCTAAGTAACTTGCCAGGATGTGTGCAAAACATAGTGGGATATGGGAACCCCTCAGCTGTGGGTGTGCCGGTCCAGGTATGTGCCTGAAAGGTATGGTCTGTCTATAACCTGTCATTGCAGGTGTGCTCTGCAGAGCCTAGAGACAGGTCCCAGTCACTGCAGAGATGTTTGAGTGGTGCATTATAAGGTGTGCCTTGCCTGCGTGCATCACAGAGGAAGATGCAAGCATTGTTCCACATGACCCCATGTCGTGCCTGCCAGTTACCACCCTGCCAGTGACAGTTATAGGAAACTGTGCAAGACAGGCAGTATAGAAGCAGCAAGAGCCTTACATGTGAGCTGTACTCCCAGGGCTGACAGGTGCAAGTCATCTGTGCCACAGCATTGTGTTTGACCAGGACAGTCATAGCGGACAGATACCACATGCCTGTGGAATGACAATAGGAGTATAGACAACTGTTGAAGTGACACAGTCGGTCATTGTACAGTGGTATCGTGTCCGGACGAATGCAAAATGCTCCCCAGGGCTAGGCCCACACCCTCAGGGCTATAAGACTGGTGAGCTATTGCATGTCCCTGCACACGTAGTCTGTGAAGTGGCATCACAGAGCAGTCACACTAACATGGAGAATGACAGTCATATCATACCTGGTGAGGTGTGGCATGGGTGCATAGATTATGTTGCAGAAGCAGTTACCCGGCAGCAAGATGTAAGCGACTAACGCCTTGTGTAGCCTGCTGTGTGGAACTGCAGTGTGACTCCCTACAGAGTCAGCTATGACTGGTGTGTTGTGAATGTTATAACTCACTATTGGCTGTATGTGATGGGCACACCTGAGTCTGTGGGCTATAAGCTGGTGATGTTGTCTTCCATGATGGGGGCTACATCTGGTGACTACAGTGTGTATGGAGACGTACTGCACAAGTTGTCCTCGTAGGTGTGGCCAGTGGTTTAGATCATGTGAGACTATGTGATGGGTGGGGTGTGTTGTGAATGTTACACATCCCCAAATGACTGTCAGGTGCAGTCAGGGTTGGTGACAGCATTACCCCCAGCCATAGCTGTCAACCTCCTGTCCCCAAACTGAGGAACATTAGCCCTCATACTGTGTGACAAATGGGCAAAATGTGGAACACTTACAACTGGCTTACTAACAGCGTCAACTAGGAAGGGCATATGATGGCTAAAATAGGCTGGTCTTACGTATAAAAAAGATATTCCAATGAATTAATATGATTCCCATCTGTTTAGCCATGGCTAGCAGGTAATCTATTTACAACAATGAATGTGTGACAGACCCTTCCAATGTGGAACCTTGAGGAACATGCACCTTTTAGAACCCCAAATGAGGTTCCTCGTAATGAGGTACACCTGAGAGCTATGCCCCCAGCACGGCTGCAGAAGTGCATCCCCCACAGGCTGTAGTGCCATATGTTGGGAGGTGAGCATTGAATGTGTACATGAGACAATTGCTCTATTGCCACATGTACGACATATCCCTCATATAGACAGGCAGTAGCACTGGTACGTGACAGTTGGACATGCCTGTATATACAACCATGTCCCACAGGATATGTGTTACGTGTGTACAACAGCTGTCGTACCTTAAGCAAGCTGGGAAGTGTAGGACAGCCAGTGTACCTGTGGGAAATGGTGTGGAATGGGTGCTATAGTAATCAGTAGCTCATGACATGCTCACAAGTTCTGAACAAGTGCCTAGCATGACCATACAATGCAGATAGGGTGTTGGATAATATCAACCCACAAGTGGTGATGACAGTCATTTAGGGTGGCACCACACTATAACCCTGCTGAGTATGGTGTGCATGTCCATGAACCATTAGCACTGTAGATGTTAGCAGTACAGATGTACAAGACAGCATGGATATTTGATTACAAATACCTTTGCATGTCACAGGAGTGTTCCACCAGTGGCCTGTTGACAGACTCACAACTACAAAAGGTGCAATAGTGACATGTGCACAGCACACTAGTGCCAGCTACAGTAGAACAGGGTTAATGTGTTGTAAGGCTGTGAATGGCCATGACCTATCAGTATAGCTGTGTCAGTGTTGTGAACAACATACAGAATGGGCTGTGTGTGTGAGGTGTGTGACATATGTGCACAGTCTGATGGATGATACCAGCAGTGTCACCGCTAGGTGAACATCCCTGTACCCATAAATTACTACCTAGGCTGTGGTCAACATTATGGACATTGTGTAAGGGATGGTGCTGTGCAGTGCACCCCCCGACATGGTGACGTCTCCAGGCCACTTAGGTAGCCATATGAGGTACCCATGTCATGTCAGGGTGCCATCCATGAGCACGGAGATCACTGGACAGGCATATACAGCACTGTGGTGACCAATATTGGATCACATACCACCTTTAAGGGGTAATGGCTATGCATGGATGTGCAATACCAGCCTTCACAATCCACACCTCCACTATGTAGCATGCTGTCTACCTTGCAGAAGGACATTTGCTACACCATGATGATGGACATGCTACATGTCCATATCCTGATCTATATGAAATATGTCATGGACAGCCACCGTCCTAATACTAGGATTGCCACAGGCTGGACAGATCCCTGTGCCATATATGTGACATACTCCCACCATACCATGCAACCCTGTTCATTAAAGCTGCACATGTCATCCCAGTCATACATGGTGTGATGGCCACATGGTAGATGTACTATCAACTGACTGGATCAGTAATGTGGCACTGATGCACCTTGCGGTGGCACAATGGCTGTCTGTTACAGCTTGGAAACCATGCCCGTACATGCTATGGTTGATAACCATCCCTGCGAATGTCGTCTGACTAGCCATTGTCCCATGTGTATCACATGTGCAATACAGGCGATCTGTGGCAGGATGTTGAACAGTTGTACAGTGCTGTGTAGATGTATATGGCAAAACACATGCATGTACAGGTGTCCATGCGTATGTGTGCATTGTCACTGCTCAAGTCCATTACAGCTGTATCTGTGTTGAAATGTGACATATACACAGCATCCAGGTCAACAGTAGTACCGTGGACACATCGAGGCATGTGCAGATAGGTAAGAACACAAGTGCAGGCAAATAGACATGCCCACAGCAAGACAGCATTTACATGGAGTATGAACACTGTAATGAGGTGACACGCATATATGGTGATGATATCCAATGCATAATGGGTGTGACATGTGTGACACAAACACATCAGTCATGTCAGTGTCATGATGCTTTGCAAAGATAACTGTGCAGATGTAGTAGATGTCATAGAAATGTATGTGCAGCAGTATCTCTGTACATCTCTGAAACTGTGACCTGTCACCATCATTATGTCTTACAGATATTGCCCCGTACATGCCTCCCAGCATACACCCACCAGGAGGATGATGTCCTCATCCCACAGCTCCATGACAACTATGACTTGTTGTTCAGCCATGTGCCACAGCATGCCCAGCAGTGGGATGACCTGTGGCAGGATCTATGCAGGAGGGTGAATGATGTGGGTGGCCATAACCACCCCTACCAGCAGGTGCGCAGACACTGCATGGACCTCATACGACATGCAAAACAGCATGCCACTGCAATTGCCAGGGAACAAGGTGGAACAGGTGGTGGGCCACCAACCCAGCCCCCACTCACACACACCGAGGTGCTACTGGCCAGTCTGGGGACACCCAGGGAACAGCATCCAGAAACATTAGCTGCCATCGTGGAGGTGGGTGTCTCCCAACCAATGAGCCTGGAGTTGCCTGGTAAGTCAGTACTGCACATATGGCTATTATATCCCATGTAGTTGCATGTGTCACTGTACATTATGTAAAGTAACAACATATGCAAGGTATGTGGACACACATGCTGCATACTACAGTATGCTACGTTGTGTATGCACACATGTGCATACTATATGCTATTACAAAGGTGAATGTGTTCACATGCACAGTGCAACTTGTGGCTGTCATACAGTCATGGATAATGTTCATACTGGTGTGTCACCCCTATACAGGTACCTTTGGGTGCTGCACAGACATGGGTCCGTTGCAGGTGAGACTGTCATCAGTATCAGGCATGTTACAGTGTAGATCTATTTGCCATGTGGCCAGTTAACACTTGCACACCTGAGGTTTGTTCCAGTCACGATATGCAGGTCGCACCAACCTTCATTCACACATGCCACTCATGTGCAATATATACAAACATAATGATACACCAACTTGAAACCACAGTACTTGTCATTGCAACATGTGTGGCCAGCTGTGCATACAACGGTGGAGGTGTTCTACAATGGAGGCATATATAGTATGCATTGGAACAACATGTGTGGTACACACACAGTACCACACAGTGAGCTGTGATATGGGCAGGCCACAGGTGTCACCATTGTGTCATATGCCCCTGCATTGGGTGCACACATTGTGAAGTGCCACCTGACATGTCCCAGACATGTAGTGTTCTGTCTGCAATATTGTCACACTATCACATGATCTATACCCCACATACCAAACATACAACCCATTGTCTGCATAGCCCTGTGGATTGTGACGTATCTGACATCTATGGGTGTATGTCATATGGGACAACACAGACATGTGGAAAAGATTCCCATCACTCACAATTGGCCAACACATGTGCATGCATGGCCATGGGGGATGGCCAGAGACATGTAGCCACACAGTACTTGGGATGTGTATACACCCTGTTGCACATTGTCCACACATGGTCCAATTATAGCCTTAGTTGACCGATTATACAGTTGATGTGGTACACTGGACAACCTAAAAGCCTGTGCACAGCTACTGGAGGTGTCACTGAAGTCTACCATATACGATCTGTTGAACATCACGACTGTGTTGCAGTTATGGCTATGCAATGTGTACATATTATGCATTCTACAGCAACATAGATGCCTCATGTTGCCATGCAATGGCACAGTGTCTGTACTTCACACTGTATAGCAATGTAGACGGCTCACACTACCCTCCCATGCTCATGCACATTTGCTAAACATGCATTCTATCTGTAGGGCATACACACAACACTGCAATGTGAAGCCCATTATGATGCTGTACATGTGTCAGGACACCATTGTGTCAAACATTTATGCATGTTAATGCATATGTCAGCAGATTACATGTCAAGGTCACGTCAGCCATGTGTACTGTTATCCTGTTCTGGGCCACCTGGTGTATCACGGGGATGCATGCATACTACCATGATTGTGTGAACTGCATGGCTATGACACCTGCTTGCTGTAGTGTGCACCCCAGGGAGGTATGCTTACTAACACTATTAATGTCTGAGCTGCATGCCCTCTGCTGTATCGCAGGCATGCTGCATGCCATCTGAAAAATCACATAAATGGTGTGTCTGTGTGTGTCTGTGTTTGTGTGTGTGTGTCTGTGTTTGTGTGTGCGTGTCTGTGTTTGTGTGTGTGTGTCTGTGTGTGTGTGTCTGTGTTTGTGTGTCTGTGTTTGTGTTTGTGTGTGTCTGTGTGTGTCTGTGTGTGTGTCTGTGTCTATTGTACTTTACAGTATTTCTTTGCATTCACAGGTGATGTAGGTGCGTTACCCTCCTGCAGTCCATCTGATGTTAGTGTCCCCACAGATACTAGCGGTCATGAACACATGCATGAGGTACAGGCAGGGTTGTCAGGGGCTGAATCTGTGCCAATGGTTACCATCCCAGCTATGTCCCCCTCTTCCCTGCACACAGTTCAGCTGCCAACACATACCGCATCACCAGTGGCCATAGAGGAAAGATAGTCAACGTCTGTTAGCGTGGAACAGGAACGTGTGGTGGCTACAAAAGGTGTGTCTACACACCATGGTGTCAGTGTAATGACTGCAGATGTGCCACACAGGCATGTGGCCGGTGCTGCTCGTAGGAGGACCTCTGGCAGACGTGCACCTGCAGGACAGAGCGGAGCAGCTGGTATCACCAGACGCATGTTCCAGACAGTAATGGCGGCACAGGCATGTGCTGAACGGCAGAACAGAAAAGGGCAGAGGCTGCAGAGGGCTGCTATCCATACCCTAAATGACAACATCCAGGCATTGGCAAATGCTCAACAGCAGATTGCTAATGTTCTGGATAGGTGATTAGGTGAAATGGTCGGAATCCTTGGCCGAGGCATGGCAATCCGCGAGTGGGAGCTGTCTGTGCTGGAACACCTGGTAGGAGTGAAGCGTAGGCCACATGGATGTAGGCCAGCAACACCACCTAGTGTAGGTCGACGTGAGCATGCCACCTCACATGCCTGCTCCCATAGTGCCGGTAGCAGTAGCAGTGCAGCTGGTGCTGCACTGTCAACACCAGGACACAGCAGGCCACGTGGACGTGGCCCTGGATGGTCTCAGCAGGGACACGGTTCCAGTGGACATGTGTCATCGGACAGTAGCCACTCTGTACCTCCACGTGGTAGTGCCCATGCAACCCCAGGCAGGCACAGGTCACATGGCCGTGGATGGACACAGTGAGCTGTGCAACCTGCTCTGTACAATCTGGGGCTGTCAATTATACCCCGTGTAGGCCTCACAAATGGCAGAACTGTGTACACACATACACGCACACAGCAAACACAACTGTAGGGCTCCACAACATCCACATGCATTCTGCACAGACATATCCAGTCAACTCACCGGCCCTTACACACACACATGATGTTATCCATTGGTGCAGCCTATGCCCCTGGCAAACATATCACCCTGTGGATATGATGAAGCCTGTGCTGCATCCCTGTCATCCACACCATCGGTGCAGGGTTATGCACAAATATTCTGATGCACAGGGTGAACAGCATAGTGAGAGGTGTATGTAATATTACCTGTGTATGCACAGTGAGGGATGTGCATGTTGCAGTGTTTGTTTGTGAATACTGAGAGAAGTGTATGTGACATAGGTTGTGTACTGTCGACATGCACCAGTCATACCATGTAGTGCAGGTGCAGCATGCATTGTGATGTGTTCACGGTATGTGTCTCCATTACATCTGTAGCACCATGTTGGTTGTGATACCCTGGTTCCCTCCTATGGTGTACTTGCATGTGCCTACAGGTAGCAGTGTTTGCAGTCCCCCACGTGTAACTCTGGATTACTCACAGGCACGTCTGGCAATATCAGCATGCTACATGTACCCTCAACCTGACTGTTGGACACACCAACATGACACAGATGTCCGCACATATACTGCACCTGACGCATGTGGTCGGTGCCACAGGCTACACTGGACAGAGACGTGAAATACATAGCAGGACACATTACAGGTATGGTGACATGGTGCAGGGGTTGTACACAGCAGCCTGGCCAATGATGATGTGAGGTGTCACTTGGTAGCTGGAGGCCACACTGTGCAGCAGTAGGACCCTGTAACAGTACAGGAACATGGCCGCATTCATGGGGTGTACACCACTATAACGCACACCCTATAGTGTGCAGGTGGGGACCCTTGCCTGTGTGGTCATCACCCTCACAGTACTATGCACCCACACAATGTGTCACAGAGAAGGGACATGCACAGGTAGCCAGTATGGCTGGGACCTATGGCATCAACAGGGTTGTGCAATACATCACCATTATGGGTTAGTCACCACGTGGGGTTAGTGATCATTTCCCACCATATATTAGCATACACCCTCACTCCAAGCACCAGACATACATACAGACACACACACACTGTGGTGACCACACATGTGTATATGGACAGCCGACGTGAGTGATGCACTTCACCGTCCGACGTCATGCTTCCCACACTGATGTATGTACAGATCTCTACAATGGTGTACAGGGATGTGTAGCAACTGGGACATATTCCCTGCGATAAGTGTCATCCCTGGTCACACATTCGGACACACATGGCAGTGCTGGGAATGATACACCTGCCATATGATGACACGTTTGATAGACATGCAGCGGTATTGATTGCTTTATGTGTACCAACGCTATATCTGGCAAATGTGCTGCTATATGCACATGGGAGGTTGTAGGTGTTACAGGTGCCATGTGACATATAGTTGTTAACACCTGACCACTGTGTATGCATTATGTCAGCACCGTCACGTAACAGTGACATAGCGTACTGTTTGCACATGGCATGATAGGATGGTGTGTGACACAACTGTGAGCCACCCCCTGCACACATACATCTAGACAGGTGGTTCACCACATTATGTACACACATCCCTCCATACATGCTGTTTGTATGTCACCGTATACAGGTGTCAATGATGGGTCTGCATTGCGTCTGCATGTCGTAGGTAGGTGCAACTATGTTACGGACATCGGCCACTGCACATGCATGGTTGCTGCATGCACAGTACAAATGTCACATGTGTCTCCTGTTGCCATGTTTGTATGCATTGCTATTTTTGGACATGTGTGTTGACATACATAACACATGGACTGCGGTATGATATCATGTGTGTCACAGGCGACCAGTTCAAGGGTATGTGTCCCGGTCAACACTGCTACCCCCTGTAGTGTGAGCATTCAACAAACATGGGCCCACCTTCCATTCGCATGTGTAGCATTGATTAGGCCAGTGTTATGCACAAGGTACATCAAAGGCTATGTATGTATGTGTTGTGTGTGCAGTCCATGCACACATCCACACAATCACATGTATGACATACCCAGACATTTGTTCATTGGTGTACAGCAACAGTCAGGTGTCACAGCTGTGTAAGGGCCATGGTATGTCTTGAGACGACCTGTTCATGTATACTGATATCATTGCAATGCATAACACCTGTTGGATTCCTGTTGGTACATGTGTATTCTGCACAGCTGGTGTACACCACTGTACAGCCCAGTGGTCATGTGTCACATGGTGTTGTGGGACCGTAAGGCTGTGTAGTGCTGCACCGATGACATGGTGCTGACTTGACAGCTACAGTGTACACTGCAGTGTGTACGTGTGTGACCTGCACCTGTGACAGCTGTGATGGCAGCTGTGTGTGTACAGGTCACTGCGTGTGTGACCACCCTGTGCATGAGGACAATTATACCTTACTGTGCCCTTCTGTGTGTACATTGCATCTGCATTCAAGATGGCCCTTTGCAACAGCTAAGTGTGTGAGCATGCCCAGTATGCCATTGTGTAGATGGACACACAGTACATTCCACACTGCGCCCTTCCGTGATTAGACTCCGTGTGCATGCAATTTGGCCCTTTGCAACTAAGTGTGTGAGCATGCCCAGTACGCCATTGTGTAGATGGACACACAGCACATTCCACACTGCGCCCTTCCGTGATTAGACTCCGTGTGCATGCAAGTTGGCCCTTTGCAACTGCTAAGTGTGTGAGCATGCCCAGTATGCCATTGTGTAGATGGACACACAGTACATTCCACACTGTGACCTTCCGTGATTAGAGTCCGTGTGCATGCAAGATGGCCCTTTGCAACTGCTAAGTGTGTGAGCATGCCCAGTACACCGTTGTGTAGATGGACACACAGTACATTCCACACTGCGCCCTTCCGTGATTAGACTCTGTGTGCATGCAAGATGGCCCTTTGCAACTGCTAAGTGTGTGAGCATGCCCAGTACGCCATTGTGTAGATGGACACACAGTACATTCCACACTGCGCCCTTCCGTGATTAGACTCCGTGTGCATGCAAGATGGCCCTTTGCAACTGCTGTGTGAGCATGCCCAGTACGCCGTTGTGTAGATGGACACACAGTACATTCCAAACAGACATGTGATACTAAGCATGTGGGCATGGCCATTGACATCCTGTATAGCCATGGTGGACATCCAGGCAACAGGTGTCCAATTTCAATGTCATGATGGATGCCTACATTGAACACACTGGTTGCTCTCTCGAAGTGTGTACTGTCTGTAGCGCATCCCGTATCTATTTAGTGTTGTAGTGCTCTGTAGATATTTAGTTGGCCTGATGACAGCACTGCCATGTTTGTGTACATCTACCTTGGGACAGTAATATGCTTTCAGACCGCTCACTCTCTAAACATTCCCTATCGGCATCTTTGCCTTTGCGGATGATGTCACCCACCTAGAAGTATACCTCTGGGAGTGCTGTGTTCAGTAATCTCAGTAGCGCATTCTGTAAATGCGTAATGCTGTAGTGTGTTAGAGTAGGTAGGTGTATGTTCAACTCCCGGCCCTTCCAAGTGTGTGTGTGTGTGTGTGTGTGTGTGTGTGTGTGTGTGTGTGTGTGTGTGTTTCCAGCTGCCTGGGGACACAGTAATGCTTTTAGATGCCTCACAACACATACATTCCCTATCGGCATCTTTGCCTTTGCGGATGATGTTACCCACCTAGACGTATGCCTCTGGGAGTGCTGTGTTCAGTAATCTCGGCAGCGCGTTCTGTAAATGCGTAATGCTGTAGTGTGTTAGAGTAGGTAGGTGTATGTTCAACTCCTGGCCCTTCCAAGTGTGTGTGTGTGTGTGTGTGTGTGTGTGTGTGTGTGTGTGTGTGTGTGTGTGTGTGTGTGTGTGTGTGTTTCCAGCTGCCTGGGGACACAGTAATGCTTTTAGATGCCTCACAACACATACATTCCCTATCGGCATCTTTGCCTTTGCGGATGATGTCACCCACCTAGAAGTATGCCTCTGGGAGTGCTGTGTTCAGTAATCTCGGTAGCGCATTCTGTAAATGCATAATGCTGTAGTGTGTTAGAGTAGGTAGGTGTATGTTCAACTCCTGGCCCTTCCAAGTGTGTGTGTGTGTGTGTGTGTGTGTGTGTGTGTGTGTGTGTGTGTGTGTGTGTGTGTGTGTGTGTTTCCAGCTGCCTAGGGACACAGTAATGCTTTTAGATGCCTCACAACACATACATTCCCTATCGGCATCTTTGCCTTTGCGGATGATGTCACCCACCTAGAAGTATGCCTCTGGGAGTGCTGTGTTCAGTAATCTCGGTAGCACATTCTTTAAATGCGTAATGCTGTAGTGTGTTAGGGTAGGTAGGTGTATGTTCAACTCCCAGCCCTTCCAAGTGTGTGTGTGTGTGTGTGTGTGTGTGTGTGTGTGTGTGTGTGTGTGTGTGTGTGTGTGTGTGTGTGTGTGTGTGTTTCCAGCTGCCTGGGGACACAGTAGTGCTTTTAGATGCCTCACAACACATACATTCCCTATCAGCGTCTTTGCCTTTGCGGATGATGTCACCCACCTAGAAGTATGCCTCTGGGAGTGTTGTGTTCAGTAATCTCGGTAGCGCATTCTGTAAATGCATAATGCTGTAGTGTGTTAGAGTAGGTAGGTGTATGTTCAACTCCCAGCCCTTCCAAGTGTGTGTGTGTGTGTGTGTGTGTGTGTGTGTGTGTGTGTGTGTGTGTGTGTGTGTGTGTGTGTGTGTGTTTCCAGCTGCCTGGGGACACAGTAATGCTTTTTGATGCCTCACAACACATACATTCCCTATCAGCATCTTTGCCTTTGCGGATGATGTCACCCACCTAGAAGTATGCCACTGGGAGTGCTGTGTTCAGTAATCTCGGTAGCGCATTCTGTAAATGCATACTTCTGTAGTGTGTTAAAGTAGTTAGGTGTGTGTTCAACTCCCAGCCCTTCCAGGTGTGTGTGTGTGTGTGTGTGTGTGTGTGTGTGTGTGTGTGTGTGTGTGTGTGTGTGTGTGTGTATATATATATATATATATATATATATATATATATATATATATATATATATATATATATATATCTTTGTAATATGTATGTGGATATTAGCACTATTGAATGTGCTGCATTGTCTGTACATGTTCACCTTGGATGTATCTGAATGTGCTATGGCTCTGTGATAGTGCACATACTGTGTGCTGTAGTGATCCTGGGTTGTAGTTGTGTAGTGACCAGTTATTTTGTTGCTGGGTATTACCAGGGACATTGAAAACAATGATAGTACAGCACCTTTAAACGGTCATGTGCACATCTCAGCAGCAGTCAGCAGTGGTTATTACTTTGGAGGATGACTATGGCTCATATACCTATGTATTACATGGCAATACTATGCAAATCAGGTTAACATTACTGACACCCGTTTATCCACAGGTTGTGATACAGATCCCATGTATGTATGTGTATACATTGCCAGGTGCAGGACTGGACTATGGTTGAATGCATGGAGGGGTGTCCATGGCCAGGAATGGCGATCTGTACAGCCTGGCAGGTACAGTCTGTGACTGTCCCACAACCTCCAGTATATGGCTGACACATGCTGAAACAGTGTACATGCAGAGACGCACATAAAACAAACAGCTAGGGATAACACATACACACACACACACACACATTGCATCAATATTGGGCCATGCAAAACCTGTTGTCCCTCACACACACACACAAATGCATACATGTTGATTGGCTGGTTCACTGACAGGCTCTGGAAAAGAAACTACATACCCTGTGCATATGATGACACCTGTGCCACCTCTTGTAATGTGTAACATTGATGTAGGTACAGACTAACATGGTGCTGATGCACAGGGTGGCTTCATAGCACTGTAATAATGTTACAATGTTGTTAACACAAAGTGTGATTTCCTTCTAGGTGTATGTAAGCAGGCATGATACATTCCAGCTATGATCATCAATGTAGTATAGTGTACAGCACTGTTAATTCTGAAGATGTATTATCCATCCATGTGCCATTTGACTGACGTGTGTAGTATTGGCAGCATGTGTTACAGAGTGTGCAGTACGTGTGTGATGTGTGTAGTACAGATTTACATGTATCTATATGTGAACATGGTGAAGGTGCACTGTCTGCATCTACATGTATAGTGGACAAAATGGAATGGTGACATACCCTGTATTTCACACTGTTAACATGCCATACTTTCTATTGGTGGCCAGTATGCATTATACTACACATATTGTTGTACTTGTCTACACATGTGTGATTGCTATGGTTTTACATGGTGCTGTGGGTGATACTGTTACTATCTGTCATAGTTTCATAGTTTTGCATTATGGTAGTAGACACGACCTCAACAGTCTGAATGACCAATTGTTATATGATATCTTCACAACTGGCCCACACATGTAGGACACACAGTAGCATGTGGATCCTACATGTACTATACTATACCAGTTCGCACTGGTATTGACCACCACACATTGCTGGGACCATTACTGTTTGACATGTAGCCATGTTAGTTACAAGCAAAGACAATAGGGATATTCCTGTCCACATCTGGGAATTCATACTGTGGCCTAGAATGCATTCTGCACATGACACAGTTAGTCTACACAAGGGTATCATACAGACAGATACATGTTATCCAACCCATGCTGTACACCTATAAGGCTAAACAGAGTCAGTTATCCACATTTACTACACATACTTTGCCAACAGTAACACAAAGGTATTACACCCCAATATGTATAATGGGTAACAATGTGTACATATAAATATGTGTTATGTCATTTGTCATTTGATATTTGCATTTACAATGGTATTGTGAAGTACATCACTGTATCACATATGCAATGAGAGTTCTGCATGCATATCCTCCAAGGTGGTTGTACAACTATGATGAATGTCCATTATTGACATACTTTGCTGTGTTTGAACTGTTCTGCAGTATTACACATACATGAACAGTCACTCACACTATGTATATAAACTGTCATGTGTGTGTGTGTGTGTGTGTGTGTGTGTGTGTGTGTGTGTGTGTGTGTGTGTGTGTGTGTGTAAGACACAGATGACCTAGGCCACAGACAATTCTGATACATGTAGTTGACAGGTGCGGTAATGCTCCACCAGATGTGTCCAGACACCAGAACTGTGACTTGAGCGACACAAACACATGCTAGAATAAGGTTTCTGTATGTGCGTGTGCCTCATTATGGCATTCCTGTTCATGTGTGTATGCATTTCTGATGTGTGTCATCAGCCACAGTTGAACTGCACATCCGGCATCCCCCACTAGGTGACCATAAGGGTTGTCCCCATTGCCAAATGTTTTGTACAGCTGCGTCAGATGCCACATATCGGAAGCATTGCAGCTTCCAGGGCATCCAGCACACACATTCATTATTACGAGCTGGCCATCACACACAAACCGCCACTTCATGGAGAGGAAGCCCTTGTGGATGATGTAGGCCCTACCACACTCACTGGCTGGTGCTTTGATGCATATGTGCGTGCAGTGTATTGCACACTTTACTTAAGGAATTCCACTATTGTGTGGAAATGACACATATTGCTGCCCAATACCTTACGGGAATTGGGGATATATACATCATCACTGACATGTGCTGACATGGCATTCATGAACTGGTGCAATACCCTTGATGCTGATGTTTGTAAAATCCACATCATATCACCAGTTGATCTCTGGAAGGTACCTGTTGCTGGTATCCTTAGAGCAACACATACCTTGGTTTCCACTAGGATAGGTTTCCCTCTGTTGGTTCTGTGTGTGAGACATGGCCTGTACAGATACACAATCTTCTGCAGGAGGTCTCTGTCCACTCTATAGCGCTCTACTATCTCCAGCTCATGTAGCCCCTGGTAGGTTACCCTGTGCCTGCACACTCCTCTCCGTCTACTCACTGTGTGATGCTGAGCAGCATTCACATTGGCACAACCCTCCACATGTTGCATATGTTGACGTATAATAGCAATGGCAGCCCCTAACATTATGTTGTCTCAGTTAAGCTTTTACAGTTTGCACTTCTCTTAGTATACTACAGTGTTGCAGTATGTCTGAGAAAAACATGGTGGACTACTGTTTGTAGAGTTGTACGTGCTGTGCTGACCTACTGTACTGGCTGTGTAATATACTCAGTGTGTTTGTTTTCACCTGCTAGCTGTGGTAGTTCTCCTTGGTTAACTTACTGCTATTTGTTTACCTTCCTTTTCACTGTTTGTGTCCACAGTGAGCGGCGCCACGCATAGGAGCACAGTGAAGTGCATATCCACTTCCACGTGCGCACACAGGCTTATACATGCGTACAAACACTTACACTGGCTTACACAACATTACACGGGCTTCAACAATCTTACAGTAGCTTACTCGTTCTTCAAGTCGTGCACACGGGCTGACACACATGCTTACTCGGGCTTACAGGCTTGCACGGGTGCAAACACACTTCACCAGGTTTGCAAGGAACTTCAGTGATATCCATGGCATACACCGTCAGTTTACTGACTTCAGTGATATCCATGGCATACACCGTCAGTTTACTGACTTTACCTAGGATAAATCATAACATGCCTCTTCCACTGATGAGTCACTGACAGCAGACATGTGACACACTGCTCCAATAAGATTACAGTGTTTTATACATACACACTCATGATGTCACCTATCTTCTACGCTGATAGTCCCCTTAACCTACTCTTACACTGTAGAGGCTTGGCCCATATGGCATGACAAATTGTGCTTCACTATCCTCAGCCTCAATTGCATAGGATTGCCTACTAATGCTTGGTTACATCTCTGAGTGTGTGCTTCCACACATAGCAACCACTACTCAGTAGCCATGTTGTCTTCAGCTTGTCATTCACCTGCATGATGCAATAACTTTTAACTGACATTACAATTTGTATGTATATTTTACATATTTGTCTTGTTTTGTATGCACAGCTGCGCACATGCTTATGCTTAAACACCGGAGATCGGGGGAGGACAACTAGAGTTTTATTAATTTCCAATGAGAATACATGCCACTGGCCTTATATTTGGCCATTGGCATGCTTCTTCAACTAAACCATCCTTTATTTGCAGATGACATTGCTCCGTTTAGCTACTTGCAGAACGTTACTCGGTTAACATCCGTGTACATTTCTGCACATACCTCTACTCTTGCACGGACAGCTTACTGTTTCATGTATCGCGTATTTTACATCATTTGCATTGCTTTCACCTACAAATGGGGTAATTTGCATATCCTAACATTGTCCGTGCAACGTTCGTTTGAGGGGCTGTGTTACACGCCCCTACAGGATATTGCTGAATAGCTCGGTGGACATCTTGCCTTGCTCTACTCTTACTCTACTCGTACACCGACCAAAGCTTCGTGAATCCTGGCCTAAGCTTTGATGTGTGCTAATATGTCTATTTGTGGAGTAAGCATGGCTGTAGGTATGTTTTGACCTGCTACGTCTGTCATTTCTACAGAGCACCTCCCACTTTCATCATTTGTAGAGGTGACAGCCCTATAGGAACTATATGTACAGCTGTGACATTTGACAAGTCCACACATACCTGTGGTCAATACTAAACTGACTACTTCAGCACTTTTCATACCTTCAGATTTGTCTTGTAGTGGTATAGTCGATTATACTGTTTCCTATAACATGTATCTGTTTCTGATACAAGATATGTCATTTTATTACACCACTACACACAATATATGGAGAAATCACAGGCCAGATGCCATTACATTCCTTTTGTAGGACACACCCGCCCAGAGTGTTGTGTTCCTCACTAAAGCCAACAGGTACTGATCAAAACATATTCTGCTATCATCTACCTTATGTGTTCGCCGGTATTTGCGCTTTCCGTCAGTGGCAGAACTCACATGCATGTCTGGGAGACTGAACACTGTATCGGGGACACTGCATAGCACCCTGAGGGGCACATTTATGTTGTTTCTATTAACCTTCCACATTGACTATCACAGGGCATTAGTATTCTTCCAGATTTGTCGAGGTACATGCTTTTGACTTATACATGTTTTGTCATTTGTCATCACGTCTTTCTTCACACCTGTCCACCTAATCGCACTAGTTCTGTACATTTATTTAGGTCAGGGTTACCTTCATACCTCTCAACTGTACACATTTTGGGTAAATGTCCCAAACTTAGACATCTGATTTTGTTCCTTTTTTAATAATATTGTGCCTTTCTGGTAATTTAGTGGGAAGTCATTTGGGACTGTGGGGTTAGACAACAATGACAGACATTTGTCGTTTACAATTAATAACCCTCAAAACATTCATACTATTGACTGATCCATTATTCTATCAACGTTCTGACTTTGTAAGAGGAATACTTGAGATATTCCCTATTTGTACTTATTTTACAATGCCTTTGTCCAGATGTCTTATTCTGATTGAGAGGTATGGTTACCATCTTATTCGTACGCATGTACATCCATGATAATTGCTTACACAACACTAATATAACTCCCTACGTCTTCCCTTATAGTTTACATGATATCCAGTAGATGGGTTCTTCATTTTAGGAAGTTAGAGGCATCTGCTATACCCACATAGGTATATTAATCACTCCCATGGGGCGGACCTCATAAATCTGTGCCAACCAACACCTAGGCACCTAGGCCCATTATTGCATACCCATGATTCCCAGACCTGACACCCCTCCACAGTAGTCATAACACATATTTAATGTGAGCGATAATAAAGTATGACGACACTTCTAAGCACTATCCACTCTCTGCATGTCGGTACATATGTCTTACATTCTGTCAACTCATGTGTTATTACACTTGCACAAGCTACTGTTGCATGTACAGCTGTATTGTAGTTGCGGATGACACTTCTTTGCAGCAATCATTACAGGACAGTGCGTTTATAGATTCACTATTTTTGGAGTCCTGCAAAGGACACCTATATCCATGTTTAAAGAGTAGGGCTTACAGATCTGGCACACTGATACTTTCCGGGCAGTAGTTTTGAGAGCAGCAGTGTATTTACCTTAATTGCATGTCTGTTATGTGTATCCATACTAGCTATGGTGTAACCTATTTATGTGCATGTGTTATATCTACGAGGACATTTGTTTATATGTTTGTTAGGTATATATCAATTGATGTTATATGTGTTTGAGTGTGTATATATATATATATATATATATATATATATATATATATATATATGTCTGTACATTCTTTATTTCATATATTTATTTAGTTTAAGTCTGTGGATATATATATCTATACACAAATGTATATATTCATATATAGACATTACGTGTAGAAGCCAGCATTCGTTTGCTATGCTGTGAGTGGATTACACACGCACAGGCGCACTTGCAGATGTTCGTCGTCTCCCATTGCTGCAGTCCTGACAAATGGGTACTCCGCTGCCCACCATCGGCCCGAATATCAAAGGGCTAGAACCGGCGTCGGTCATGGGCGCCTGAGACTGACGCAAGTACTTGTCAGTATAAATGCGCATGACCGACGCCATAACCTCAGTCTTTCTTGCCGCATGGTCCTAAGCAGAAGCAGTTTTTGCAAGTGCCGTTCAGCGTTCTGGAATTGTCGGTTTTCGAGTTTCAGACCGGATACCAAGTTGGCTAAGTACCCTGTTGGGGACATTTTTTTCTTTTTCTTGCCTCAGTATTGACGGATGTCAGAAAAAGTTAATAACTGTATTTCTTGTGGGAAACAGATTCCTCATAGGGATTACCATTCACTCTGTATTCCTTGTTTAGGGCCTGAGCACGACGTTGTTGGGTGTCGCTTTTGTGCTACTTTTAACAAGTGTACTATTAAACGTCGGTTGGACTGTGCTAGGCTAGTGTTTGGTAAACGTTGTAATTATAACATGCCGTCGGATTCTCCGACGACTGGTTCTTCTAAGAAGCGCAAAGAAAAGTCTTTGCGGTCCAAACAGGATGAGCCGTCCACTCCGGACGTCGGTTCTGTGGAACCACTGACTGCTTCAGTCGCTCCTTCTGACAGTTTACCTGTGTGTCAAGGGGAGCCTTTGTTACTGCAGGAAGTGGCTTCTCCTGTGTTAGACCAGGCTGAGGGTGCTTCTTTGTTGTCTGTGGCTTCCTCCCCTCATAGGGTAGCTAGACCTCCTCCTTCTCAAGGCAAAGGCCATTCTAAATCTAGGTCTTTCCCTGCTGGTGCTCATCCCCAGGGTCCAGCCCCTAGGAAGCACATGTTAAAGATGGCTGAAGATTTGATTACTTTAATTAGAGGTTCCATGCCCCCCCCTGTGAAGAGGCCCAGGATAGACACAGAGTTGGAGGGTCTGGTTCAGTCTTCCAATGAGTCAGATTCCTCTGTGGAAGAGCTTCAGGATTTCCCCTCCCTATTCTGATTCAGAGGCTGAGGACGCTACCTCTCGTCCCCTCCAGAAGATTTTTCTTTCTCTGAAACTTTGCATTCCATGAGGGAACATTTCCAGTGGGATGGCCAAGATTATTCTGATTCTCGTAAAAGGCTAAGAGAATTCTTGTTTTTACCTCAGCACAGGCCTTTGGCTATTCCCCCTGTACTGGATGTTGTTCAGGATGTATTTTCTGAGGCGGCCCTTAACCCAGATTCTCTGCCTCCTGCCCCAGTTAAACCAGATAGATACTACAGGGTTCAGGAAGCTCACAAGTACTTGTATAAGAGTCCTAGGGCTGATCCAGAAGCTATTTCTCAAGGCCCCAAAGGTGTTAAGGCTTCTGTGGTTAAGAATCCAGTTCCTCTGGACAAGGATGCTAGGGCCCTGGATAGGTGGGGTAAAAAACTGTATACCTCTTCTGCTTTGGCTATGAGAGCTTTAAATTGTCAATTTCATATGCTCAGGTATCAGAATTATTTGCTAAGTCAATTGAAATGTAAAGTTGATGCTTTAGCTGAAGGTGTTGACTGTAAGGAGCTTCAGGATTTAGTGCATGCTTCTGACCAGGTTGGTAAGCATTCTTTGCAGTGTGGTTTTGATGCTTTACAAGCTTCTTCCAGGGTGGCTGCTACTAGTTCTGTTGCTCGCAGACATGCCTGGCTTAGAGATCAGTCCTTGTCAGAGCATGTTAAGGCTCGCATTATGGATGCTCCTTTGCAATCTGATGTTCTTTTTGGCCCTCCAGTGGAATCAGTTTTGAAAAAAATGGAGGAAAAAGCTAAGTCTATGCAGACGGTAAAAGACTTCTTACTGGTTCAGCCCCCTAAGTTCAGTAGGAATTGGCCTGCTAAGGGATGGTCTTTTCCCTCTTCGGATTTTCATTCTAGGGGCAGGTTGAGGCATGGTAGAGGTAGGGCTTCCTCTCAGGGCCCTGTTACTTCTAGACCTTTGAGTTCTTTTACCCCTTCTGCTGGGGTGGGCAGGGGTCAGTCCTTTCGGAAGCAGTCCCAATGACCTGTGTCTTCAGCTGCCGGACTCTGCTTTGCTGGCAGCTCCTCTAGGAGGAAAACTGGGGCTTTTCCAATGGAATTGGCATTTGGCTACCCAAGACAAATGGGTATTGGACATTATAACTCGAGGCTACAAGTTTTATTTTCACACATTCCCTCCTTTCAAAGGTATGCCGGATGTGCCTCATCAGCAAAGACTGGAAGCGCAGGCACAGATTTTTTCTCTGCTCTGGTTGGGAGCAATACAGGCAGTTCCTTCTGTGGAAAGAGGCACGGGGTTTTATTCCCGTCTTTTCTTAGTGCCAAAGAAGGGAAATACTTGGAGGCCCATTCTGGATTTATCCATTCTAAACACCTTTCTGGAAATTCCGAAATTCAAGATGTTAACACTGCAGCAGCTGTTGCCTATGCTAGGCAGAGATCACTGGATGGTGACTTTGGATCTCAAGGAGGCCTATCTTCACATTCCTATCAGGCCCAGTTGCAGGAAATTCCTGAGGTTTCGGACTGGGAATTTGCATTATCAGTTTTCTGCATTGCCCTTTGGCTTATCTACTGCACCCAGGGTGTTCACGAAAGTCCTGGCTCCAGTAATAGCTTTTCTCCGGCTAAGGGGAATTCAAATTTATCCTTATCTGGACGATTGTTTGATACTGGCTCAGGGCGAGCACGAACTTCTTCGACATCTGCAGTATGTGATGACAGTTTTCAGATGCCTAGGGTATTCTGTGAACGAAATAAAGTCCAGTCTAGTACCCTCACAGGAGATGTGTTTTCTGGGTGTGAGACTGAATACAGCTACTCAGATGGCATCTCTTACCCCGGACAAACAAAGAAATCTTCACCTATACTTCCAACAGCTATCCGTAATGTCCAGGCTGACTGCAAGGACAGTCCTTCAAGCCTTGGGGTTCATGGCATCTTGCATTCTAGTACTTCCCAATGCCAAACTGCATATGAGGAAGCTACAATGGTATCTCAAAAGCGTTTGGACTCAACACTGCCACGATTTGGATACTGTCATTCGGATTCTACCTTGCATTCAGAAAGAATTTGTGTGGTGGGCTCAGGAATGTCACCTAAACAAGGGACTCTCTGTGACCCAACCGGAGGCAAGTCAGATATTAACGACAGACGCCTCGGAGTCGGCCTGGGGAGCTCATTTCAAAGGAAAATGGATTCAAGACCTTTGGCCCCCGGAGCTGCTTCACTTGCATATCAACATGAAGGAGATGCTGGCAGTTCAATTTGCATTGAAGGCATTCAAGGATCTACTTCGACCGGGACTGGTGTTGATTCGAACAGACAACACAACTGTCATGTGGTACATCAACAAGCAGGGGGGAACTCATTCTTACCCTCTTTGCAGACAAGCAATGCTGTTATGGGAAACTGCTTTGGATCTGCACATCACTCTTCGAGCACAGTTTCTGCCAGGAGCACAAAATTCATTAGCAGATGTTCTGAGCAGACAGATGGTGGATCCTCACGAATGGAAGTTGGACCCTCAGGTATTTCTTCAGTTGACCATGGCTTGGGGAACTCCAAATATAGATCTGTTCGCTTCTCCTCTGAATTCCCAACTACCTCTGTTTTGCACAAGGCTGTTTCATCCGAAAGCCTGGAAAATAGATGCACTATCCTTCAGTTGGTGCAACCTTCACGTGTATGCCTTTCCTCCTCTGCCTCTTCTTCCAAAGGTCCTGTTGAAAGTCAGGAGGGACAAACCTTGCATGATCCTTATAGCGCCGGATTAGCCTCGTCAACATTGGTACCCTCTGTTGAGGAGCCTAATTCACGGGACACCTTGGCCATTACCACGGATTCCTCACTTATTGTCTCAAGCAGACAATCATTTTCTCAATGTCAGGGTGCACTCCCTACACCTGACAGCCTGGCGCATTCAGTTTTAGAGGATGGGGGCCTTCAGCTCCCTCAACAAGTTTTAGATGTCCTTTTGGAAGCCAGGCATCCTAGTACTCGAAAAGTTTATGCTGATAAATGGAAGAGATTTTTTCTTTGGAGTTCAGCTAAAGGCCTTGATGTCACTTTGCCTAATTTGAGTTGTACTTTGCAATATTTGACTATGTTACTGGACAAGGGTTTGTCCTTCTCTTCTATAAAAGTGCATGCTGCAGCTATTTCTGCTCACTATGATGGTGATCCTCCTTTATTTTCACATCCTTTGCTTAAACAGTTTCTTAGAGGGCAAAGAATATAAGACCCCACGGAGGCTCCTACTCCTGCCTGGGATCTTAATTTTGTTTTGGAAAACTGACTCTGCCTCCTTTTGAACCTGCAGCTACGGCTGAATTGAAGTTGTTGTCCTGGAAGACTGCTTTTTTATTGGCTGTTACTTCTGCTAGAAGGGTATCTGAATTACAGGCTCTCATGGCAGTGGAACCTTTTCTGATTTTTCACCAGGACAGAGTTTCCTTGTACTAATCCTACTTTTCTGCCTAAGGTAGTTTCTAATGTGGCATTGAACCAATCTATACATTTGCCTACTTTTTATGCTAACCCCAAAATGAAGGGAAAGAGTTTTGCATTCTTTGGATGTGCATAGGCAGTTACGGTATTATTTGTTCAGAACCAATGAGTTCAGGAGATCTCAACAGTTATTTGTTTCATTTGCTGTGGCTTCAAGTGGGAAAGCTGTCTCGAAGCAAACTATTTCCAAGTGGATCGGCCATTGTATTGCTTTTGTTACTCTCATCATGGAAAGGAGGTTCCAGTTGGGATCAGGCCTCATTCTACTAGGGCTACGCCACCTCTACTGCTTTTGAGAGGGGTAGCTACTAAAGACATTCTGGAGGCAGCTACTTGGAGTTCTGTACATACCTTTACAAAGCATTATCATTTGCCTCTTTATTCTAGGTCTAGGGCTGGGTTTGCCACTGCAGTCTTGCAGGGCATGTCTGCAGCTCCTCCTGCTATTTAGTTGGCCAGCCCCCCTTTTTCCGTTGCTCTGGGATTCTACCCATTTGTCAGGACTGCAGCAATGGGAGGCCGAACATAGTACAGTTTTGTACCTACCATAAATGTAGATGTTCGAGGATCTCCATTGCTGCAGTCCTATTTTCCTCCCTCCTTCCCCTTTTTCTTTTTAGATTGGGGTTTTTGGGTGGTGTTTTTTTTTTGCATTCTGACGTCTGAGGCAAGAAAGACTGAGGTTATGGCGTCGGTCATGCGCATTTATACTGACAAGTACTTGCGTCAGTCTCAGGCGCCCATGACCGACGCCGGTTGTAGCCCTTTGATATTCGGGCCGATGGTGGGCAGCGGAGTACCCATTTGTCAGGACTGCAGCAATGGAGATCCTCGAACATCTACATTTATGGTAGGTACAAAACTGTACTTTCCTTATTGTGGGTTACACGCAGGCGCACATGCATATCCTTATTGTGGGTTACATATGTTTACTAAGTCTGTGTGCTTACGTGGGCTTTATTACTTGTGACAGTACCAGTAAAATATCTGTAATCTGGTTAACGGACATATGCGAAACACACGTTCACCTTTACATATTTAAATGTCTGTACAGCACAGACGCATTCATTACACTTTAACATTATATGCGCTGTAGTCGTAGTTGAACTGGGACTGCATTCATGTTGGCCGGATGCTGTAACCACTATACGTTTGGTGTTCTGACTCATTTATATGCATACCCATAGTACATAGCTACATTAACATATGCCTCACCGCTTCACTTACGACACAGGCATCCATTCTCCTGCTGGGAAAAATGCGGTACTACATACTACACATTCCTAATTCCCTACTGCTCTGGACCCAAGCTGCATATTTCATCACTGCAGGGATATTCAGAACCCCAAGGCTTATAGTCCTGACACATACAAGTCTTTAATTGTCAGGGTGTTCATGTGGTGATCTGGGTTTAGGCTTGTCCGCCTGGTGAACGGAACTGACCTGACCGTGTTCAAATGTCAGACAAAGCACATGGACAGAGTTTGTTCATTTTAAACATTTTATCTGTGTTTACAGACACAGGTGTTTGGGCACCTGTCAGCAGCTTATAATGTTGTCAATACATAATATGGGTGGGGGTAGTTACAATACATAATCCACGGTGTTGGTATTCCCATTCACGTTATTTTACCTGTGTTTACAGACACAAGTGTTTGGGCACCTGTCAGCAGCTTATAATGTTGGCAATACATAATATGGGTGGGGGTGGTTACAATACATTATCCACGGTGAGTGGTGTTCACATTCACATTTGACTATTTCCTGTATTCATTCATATGAGGATTATTATTTTGGACATGAATTAGCTATGAATTAACTACAGGTATGCAGTAGTACAGTAAACATATGTGAAGGTTTGTTACAGTACGAATGTACGGACCTCTGTAATACTCGGGGACTACCCCACATCCTTCACAACATTTCATGCTAATGTACATACTATTATTCTGTGAACTTTCGAAGTTTGTGAGAGCAGTACTTACATCTATCCCTATTTGTCCACCCGTCATTTTAGGCTTTGTCCAGATTTTGTTGCTGTAATAGGTTGAGTGGTGGTGTCGGTATGTGATTGGGTTGAATATATACTGTCGATAATTCAGTAGGGAGTAGGGTTACCACCTCTTCCTCTTTGCGAGGGGAAGTCCCACTTTGGACAGTTGTGTCCTGCGACGACACCTAAGACATGGCAAGTGTCCTTTGATTTTAAGACACAGGTATATTTCTTATTTTCTTTAATAGTTGCTTGATACAGGTATTTTGTATCTGAAACACATAACTATTATTTGGGTTAGCATAAGCTATTCACATGCTATGACATAAGCTTTTATCTTGGCAAACAAGTGTAATTCTGTCCTTTGCACTGGCCAGGGGTATGTTTTATCCTGCAAATTCTCACATTTATACAAGGGATGTCCCACCTTGGGCATCTGAACAGATGGCAACCCTAGTGGGGAGACCTGCATGGTGGACAGCTGTTCCATCCTGCGTAGTATGTTTTGCATGTCTGTGTAGACACTGAACAGTACCGTGACTACATATACATGTTTTGTCCAGATGTGTACAGTACTGGACACCGTGGCGTGTAAACAATTCTGGGGTTTCAACAGGTTACTTATCCCACGCGGGATGTACACACATTTTGCTGAAACATGAACGCGCGGGCATTTGGATTTACGTAACTGTGATGGAATGTTTACAAACGTGGGATACATATTTGCAATCCTGACACTGCCTAGGATGATACTTCCTACTACATATGGAGAATTCTCGCTATGTGTAGGTGTATGGCTGTGCAAGGCTGGTAGCTGGATTTGGTGGACATTCGGACATGGGTGCGAGTTATGTGCTATACAGGGGTTGTTGCGTATTGCATTTGCATGCATGAGTTCTGCTTTTGGATATCCCGGTTCCGCATATAGCATCCTATGTGTATGTGCCGGTTACGTTCCTGTTCATGTGTATAGCACATTTTAATATACATATGTTTGTGTGTGTTTGGTATACAATTTGGACTGTCAGGTTTCTTTACAGTTGTTATATAACCACAACTGCCCAGCTGTGTACTATCACTACCACTGCGGGACTGCTGGTGACCATGCCCATGGGGCTAGATGTGTGTATTTGCGGCACACTGACATGATGCGCTTTACTTCCACTAGGTATAACTACTGATAGTGCAGTACATTACGGACACACGATTTTAAATATCATATGTTCCATGGACGGAAACTCATATTGTGTTGCGTGCATTTCTGTTTGGTTCTCCATTTTGTGTGGCCGGGAAATGTCTTGCATGCTTTGCATACGTTTCATTATCCACGGACACTGATAGGTGCAATTACTATTGCAGGCGGACTATAATATTCAGCAGTTTAGGTTGCTCATCGACAGCCGACATTGACATGCCTCTGGGCGCAGCTTAGTAATGCCCCATGCACTCGTGCACGTGTCCTATGCACGTGGATGTGGTGGCAGCGCACCTTCATTAATATGCATATGGTGCTACTACACCATATATATGCCGCACGGCTGGTGCAGGCCTTACACCGGCCTTGCGCCGAGCTTCATGAATCCGGGGGAGTGTTTAAAGACCTTCCAATTTTCCACTGATATTAGGTTAACCTTATTGGCTGAGAAACTGAAATATTTTAAGGACTTATTACTTCATTGAGCTGAAACTGGGTTAGTTCCAAGAAGACATATTATAGATGCTATCAGATGTGTGCTAAGAGCAATGCATGTATTTTTTTCTTTCCATCATCAAGCTATGGTGCTAAGTGTCAGTGCTAAAATGGTATTTGATATGGTTACAATATTAAGTCAAATCTCGATAAGTTTTGACATTCCTGAGAAAACAAACAGTACCTATTTCTATTTATGAAAGAATGTCTGCTTGATTTAAATGTGGATTTTGCATTTTTCAGGGTTTCTCCATTATGGGATAAACAAATCAGTGATATTCATGTGCCTTGCAATTATATTAAGGGTGTATATTAACCAGTTGAAGAAAAGTGGTGGTTGTCCAATTAACTAACTCACATTTATATGTGAATAATTTTTGCATACTTCTCAGTCCCTAGAAATCTACTCCCAGATGTAACAGATCTTCTATATAGATTCTCAGATATTTCCAGTTATGAGACTATTTTTGAGAAGTCTCAGATGATGTTCATCAGAGTTTGGTACACTGATGAATGTTAGCCAGTTGTTTGCATTCCAAAACAAAACTGCAGGCACCGCTGATGTCTTCAGGAAATACACATAGCAAGCCCCATACATTAGAGGCAAAACTTTAATAAACCCAAGTTGAGCGCTTTTGTCCAATTCAATCGGACTTCATCAGAAATGGTGTTAGTTAATTACAGCAAGTTTAAATACACTTAATGAAAAACCATGTGGTCAAATAGAACTAATGAAATACAAAAATATGATAATAACAGTAAGGGTAATTAAGCAAGAAAAACAAATCAACTTTGTTGTAGCTAAAAACCTAGTTAAGAATGACTCTTTGTAAAAGCAGTTAAAAACAAGTTTCATACCCCTTATGGATAAATACAGCTAAGAGAAACAAAATTGAACCAATGTTGTCATACAAAATACAGAAAAACAGGAATATAGTAATCTGAAACCTATTTACAGCTTGCAGCCCATTGGTGCGCATACTTTTTAAAGATATGCCATCATTTAAACCTGGGGGTGTGCATGCAGTCAGTCTAATCGGCCACAGCAGCTCTTTATACTCTATTCTAAATTTCCACAGACCACCACTGGTATTGTATGGAACCTGGTCCAAAATAAAGAAACAAAATTTTGTGTTTAAATAGTGCATTGTTGACATTCCCTGTCAATATCATAATATTTGTAAATCCTTTTATGGAGTATGCACTCTATTTTGACAGTATAGAATGCATGGCAAAAATCACAGTATGCTATGTATACCACCCCTTTAGAATTACAGTCAGATGAATAATTTAATCTGAACTCATAAGGGGCAGTACTTTTAGTTACTTCCCCTCATGTTAATCTTTATATTGTTTACACATGCCACATTTTTAAACCCTTCAACTTAGTGTTTTTTGCAACTAGTGGAATAACAGAGCTTGTTCCCTCAAAATTTTCTTCTAAGTTTTGATGTCTTTTGTACATAGACCATGGCTCTGGTCCAGGACATTAAAAAAGATTTGCACCCACCTCAAATAGTTTCCAATTGTTTTTGATAAATTGTCTTATCCCTGGGGTCTCACTGTCAAAACGTAATAACATAGTGTACTCAAACTTAATATAGTTGTCTTTCTATGTTTTTAAGGCCAATTGCTTTTTTCTACCCAGCGTTGGGGGAAAACAGCCTGGTCTTTTTTTTCAACACTTCTTCGTTAATATCAAATAATGTTTTGCCTGGCTATCTCCTAATTTTAAACATATTTATTAACCTAAATAATTTTTTGCTGAATTCATCATTCTCAGAGATAATGTGAGATGCCCTAACCATTTGTTCCTTAACCAATCCCCTTTTTTGACTAAATGGGTGATTACTGTCAAAGTGGAAAAAGCTGTCAGAAAAAGTTGGTTCTTGCACAATTTTGACTCAAGTCTTTAGTAAGCAAAATTCTTAATAATAGAAACATCTAAATAACGTATAACGTCCTTGGAGTTGGAGAAATTAAACCTCAAAAACTCTGTGGTCGAATTTAAGAGAGTTATACATTCTTGCAGTTCATTATAACTTCCTTTCCAAATAAAAATATCATCCAGATGTCTTAAAAATCTGGCTATATGTTTCTTGTGTATAGAATTGAATACATAATGCTGCTCCCAAAAGCATAAAATGATGTTTGCATACAAGGGGCACATGTTTCACCAATAGCTACACCTGTCACCTGTTTAAAATATTCTCCCTCAAAGTAAATATAATTATTAGATAAAACAAGTTCCATAAAATCATGCGTAAGATTAATCTCATTATTTATTTATTTATTTTACATTTGTTGACCGGGAGAGTCACACTGGATTACAAGTCCATTTTCAGTGGAGGCCCGGGGAGAAAAGCTCCAAGAAAACGAGTTTTTTTTTACAAAACATAGTTTTAAGGACAGATGTTTGACATACAATTTCCATAGAAGAGACTTTGACATACATATTAACTAACAGATAGGATACATTCATTCTCTACAATATAATATTGAATTTTAGAAGATATTCCTAAGTTTAGGATTCTTGTGATAGATTACTATCAGAGTAAAAGCAGAGTGACGTAGAATAAGGCTCTGAGAGAGCAGATGATGCTCGCTATAGTTGAGAAGGATAACAAATTGATTTACTATATGTCTTCGCCTGGTTTTAGTTGAGAAGGATAACAAATTGATTTACAATATGTCTTCTCCTGGTTTTAGTTGCTCATGGAAAGCACAAAATTGTTGGGGCAGTTTTCCCTAACTCCTGAAGAGATGGGATGAGCAGTAGATGAACAGTCCTAAGTGGGTACAGTACTATGATTGGTTGGCTGAGCAGAATGACTTAAGTTAGGTGAAGTGTTCTAATGAGACATTATGTGTCAGAAATTCACATGCTAATAACACTTCTCTAAACGACTCCATACCCAAAGTATAGTTGCAAACAAATAGAAAAATCTAGCAAAGCTAGATTTTCCACCATATTATTACTTAGACCTCTTGTGCTAGAGGTCACATGGGATATATGCAAATTACCCATTAAGAATATCCAGTGTTATAGCTAAATGGCAATTCTGAACGTCCATGGCTTTTTCTTTTAAGTCTAATTATGAACAAATTCTGGCCAATAAAGCCAAACCCTACTAGCTGTAGACATGTATATCTCTGCCTTATTATGGCATCATTGGCACAGCATACCCAACTGATATCCATAAACCTTAGTGTGACTGCAAAATATCCCAACTAACAAACTAAAACAATGAGTAAAAAGGTCACACAGAAAAAACAATCAGATAAAAAAAACAAAAAGAAAAATTTAGCAAAGCTAGACTTTCCACTGTGTGATTACTTAAACCTCTTGTATTAGAGGTGGCATGGGCTATATGCAAATTACCCTTTAAAGACATCAAGTGTTTCAGCTAAATGAGAATTCAAGGTATGGGGAATACAGGAAAACAAGTCGATAACATCCACCATAACCAGTAGGCATTTGTGGTTGAACAATTCATTATGAATGCTCATGAGACAGTCCCAGGAATCTTTAAGGATGCAATTACAATTCCTGATAAAATGCTTGAGCTTGTTGTCCACAAAAAAAAAGCCAAGGTGTGAGTCTTGGAACCACTTGCAGCAACAATAGGATGAAATGGTGCATCTATAGAATTTTTATGGATTTTGGGGATTCTAAATAAAGTTGGCACCATAGGGTGGTCAACCTTGAGAAATGTATAAAGTTTGTAGTCAATCAACCGTTGGTCCAAAATAACTTTCAAAAAAAATGTCAAGTTTGTGGTACTCATTACTGACCTAATTTTTTGAGAACATTTCATATTGTGATACATTAAATAATAAAGCCAGCATTTTGGTAGAATAATCAATATAATTCATAAGTACTATCCTGCTCTCCCCCACCTTATCTGTTTTCATGATTCTTAGTTGCAGATTGCTAATAAGTTCACCCAACAATTACTTTTCTTCGGAGATCGTGCTTGGACTCACAAGGTGCTTTCTTTGCTAAAAAAGTTTTGTCACACCGTTTTCATATAATTTCTCAAATAGCAGCAAAGTAGGGTGTAAAGGGGGGGTTGCAGGTACATTTTTTGAAAAGCTCAGTAGTATTAGGTGTATGAGTAGATTGGTCTTGAAAAAAATTTGAAATTCAATTACCTCACAAACAACTTAAGTTCAATGAAAACTGCCAAATCCAGTGTAGTGCATTTAGTACATTATGTCTTTCTTTAATTCATTTTATCATAATACATAAAGATATAATTAATACAGAATAGTAACAGAAACAGTAAAGTGCATTCAGTACATTACTGAGAGATATGTCAATGTGAGTGTGTTATTGTAAATATAATAGATGTTTTAAGTGCAGTATTTCACACAAATGTATATTAGGCACAAATATGATCATTATGTTTGTGTAGTAGACTGCAACATGTAAACCACAGCATAAATTGCATGTCCTGCCAAGTAAACATAAGAACTCCCCATACAATTTCATCCAAATGTCTGCCTAAACACTTCCCAGGTGGTAGCACTGGTGTTGCAGTCACCCCAGCACATGGGAGACCAGTAAGCATCATTGAATGAAGGCTTTGTGACATTGTTGAGGATGTGCTGGTGGAACTTGTGTACAGATGGATTCAGCCAGTCCAAACCTCAGTTCAGTGTATTGAAGACATACTGTCCCATCTCTTGTTTACTACTACACACCACAGGCCCCTACCCCATCAACATCAGGGTCCTCCACTTCACCACTATTTGGATCTGGAAAAATGTGAGGCTCTGTGAGGTGGGACTCCCACTGGAACTTCTTCAGCCCCTCCTCCCTTATCCTTTCTCATACACCCTCTTACCTACTTCTCACCCAAGCTACTCTATCATTTATAAAAACAATGTGAACTCCATACCCTGCCAAAAATAGAGTGCTGCTCCTCTCCCACTTTCTCCAGCACAACATTCTTGATGTGTTACTTCTGTGTCTCCCTCTTTGTTATGTCTCTCCTCTTTCAATCTTTCCTATTTCCCCCTTTGAACTCTTTAAAGAAATCATTAGCATGTCCAGACAAGGATACACCTACATAAAATATATTAAACATTTTTTTTTTTAATTTTAATAGTAAAATCTGCACAATCCACCACTTGCATCAAGTATTTCAAGTGTGACTGTCCATGATGGCATCCATCTGCAATATCCCAATACATATAAAGTAATAAAAAGCTGTTGCCTTTGACGGAGTACTTCATATGAACTTAATGTTTTAAATTAGGTACTTTATGCTTTTTCCATAAATGCCTTTGCTTTTCCTTATTCAGCACTAACACCCTGTATTTACTTTATTTGCATACAGTCAGAGTGGTGCTTCTTGTAATTAAGTGCTACATAGCTGCAAACTCCTGGACTCTGAATACCACTCTTAGTCATGAGATGTACTAAAACTGCTAAATATCTTGATGGAACCAGATGTGAGATCTGAGAATGCATTCTTATGGCTGTTGAAATTATTTTTTTAGTAATGCCAGCAACGAGATAAAAGAAAAAAGGCTGCAATCAGATAGTAGAACCCAGTTCTTAATGTAATCAATAACTCAGAATAAATCACAAGTTTAGCTAAAGCTAGTTAATTACTGCTAGACAAATCATTTATTGTGATGCTGGAAATATTGCATCATGTCAGCTCTGCCAGAATTGAATTAAAGGCCACTATTAGCTCTCCAGTCAGTAATTTCACAGGTAGAATAGTTTAATAAATGTAGTCATTAGCAGAGTTTTACTTGTACTTTAGGCTGCTTTGCAACTTGGTTTTACCTTTTTGTATAGTAGTTTCATTCTTTCAGATGTATCTTCCTGGTCACTCATTATTGGATGGACGGATGTCAGACCCCTCTGTGCTTGTCCCATATTTTCTCTCTTCCCATACCCCTGTATAGTCATTTAAAGAATGCCACTACATGGAACTTTTTGGAGACATAGTGGTGGATTGAGACATATATGCTGTTCGGTCATTCACTGACAACAGGGATTTTCCTCTTGCTGAACTGAGGAAGAACTGCATATTGAGTTAAGTCTGCCATGTTTGTCTGAGATATCTGGGGACCCAAGTTTATATCTTAGGCCTATAGCTAGTAAATGTGTGTAGCATATTAAACAATATGTATTCCTGTTCCTTACATGCATCCTGGTGACAATACATTCATACTGGAAGATATAAAAAATGCAAGTTGCAAGCTCTAATAAGGCAAAACAAGAGACATTCTTTTTGCCAGTTAATTTGGTACCTCAGCCTTTCACCTTAAAAAAATATTCACATTAATATACACTCTTCTTATATACCCCATTAAATGGAGTTAATTACAATCCAATCAAACTTAATAGGCCACCATTTAAAGAAATAACACATCTTTTTTAATATATACATTTTGTTGCCTATAATAATCATTAATACTTATACAGGTAGGTTGCTATCAATATTTATCCCCCTAGGTTGTAAAGTCCTAAAGTTTATAATCATCCTACACTCTAGTTTGTCTAATTCTTCCTTAAAAATGTTTCCATCTGCCAAAAATGGGTGAGCCAGGACACTAAAAAACAAACCTGAATCACTATCTCCATGTGTGGATAAAAAATGTTCAGCTACTGGACTAAAGACATTCTTAGTTCTAATGTCTCTCAGATGTTCTAGAATTCTTGCCCTCACCTTCCTTTTAGTTTGTCCAACATACCATTTCACTTTGTCACACTCACATCCTATTATATAAACAATACCTTGTGAATTACATGTAAATCCTTCCCTAGCTTTATACTCCTTTCCATTAATCTTTCTCCCATCCAGGTGTCCTGGCTCACCCATTTTTGAGAGATGGGGAAAATTTTAAGGAAGAAATAGACAAACTAGAGTGTAGGATGATTATGAACTATGACTACTTCTTTGAAGGCGAAAGGCCAAGGTAGCAAATAAACTGGCGAAAAGTCTCTTGTTTTGCCTTATTGGAGCTTGCAACTTGTGTTTTTTTATGTTTTTAGTGAAGAAGTGGTAATTTTGTTAATACTGGAAGATATCTTACAGTGGCTATCCATAACAATTCACAAGAAAAAAATAATACTTCATGATGCGAATGTCAATTGGCTGGAGATGAACTCTAACTTCCCTACATCACACAGCTAATTAAGAGCCCCACACATTGTAGCAAGACTTCAAATTATTGTTAGACTGGATCCTACTATCAGATCCTAGCAAATACATTGGATACAATCTGACATCTCATACCTCCATGTAAACTGCATGTTTATAAAACATCATGCAATCTTTCCAAATTTAACCTGAAAATGTTCACTAATACCCTATCATAAGTTAACTGGAACTTCCAAAATGAGTAGTATGCTAATGCAGAACAGCGAAAAAGAGTGGAAAGAATGGCAAAAATATAAACACCACAATATCTTGAAAACATCAGAATGATTTGCAGTTGTACTAAAAATAAACAAATGAAAACAAAAACCTGCACTATAATAACTTTTAGAATAATAGTAAACAACCCTAAAACATTTTGGACAGCCATTAAAGAAATCTTGTATCCTGGCCGTAAATTCATCCTTAACACCTCTCCCAATAAGTTAACACTTGAAGCCGCCATATAATTCAACTCTTACTTCATGGATAGTATGGCATCTCTAACCAAGGACTCCCAAAAATGTAATCTTTGCTCTGCCCAGCAGCCACATATCACTACATCCACTTTCATCTTCAAATCTGTGCTCACATCCTATATAAAACAACTCTTAGACAAATTCAAACCATACTCTACTTCAACTGATGACTTTCCAAGTGAGTACAATAAAATATAGCCAATATCATTGACTACCATATTTCAGTCTGTATAAATAGGTCATTAAAGTAATCCCACACTCCTTCCCTCTTGAAAATGTCTCACACTATCCCTCTACACACAGGAGAAAATTCATCAGATATTACTAAGTTTAGACTTATAACAGTCTTATACCTGCTCTCCAAAATGCTTGAAAAACTCATTCGAAAGCAATCACTAAACTAACTACTTCAGGAAGAACTGCTATCACCCACACAACACGGATTTCATCTTTCCTATAGTACTAATACTGCAAGTCTAACCTATATGCTGTCAATAAAGTCAGAGATAAAGGAAAACTAGTCTCTTACTTATTTCTAGACATTTCTAAAGCCATTGACACAGATTGTCACAGCAAACATATTCTTCAAATGTCTTCATTAGGTCTCTGTCATCCCACCCTTCTATGATTCAAAAGCTACTTATCCAACTGGTATCAGTAAGTTAAATTTCACTCCACCCTCTCTCCATATCTCCCGGTCACCACAGGAGTACCACAAGGCCCTATCCTTGGTCCCCTCATCCTTACCATTCTCACTTTCACCCTCCACACATCCACACAACAGGCCTCCCTAATAGATTATGCAGATAGTTCCAGACTTATTTGCACATCTGACAAAATGAAACACCTCCGAACAATTACTCAACAGCAACTGAAATATGGCTTTGTAACTCATAACTCATGTTCAACCCTAAAAAAAAATGACAACTTTTATTTACAAATTCATGTCCCATGAAAAAACAACATTTAAAATCCTATCTCTTGATAATACAACTAGCAATGTTACTTCTCATAGCAAATTATTATGGATGATAGTGCACGACAATCTTAAATTTCACCTGCATATACAAAATTGCATAAGAAAAAGTCATCAAAAACTTGGGATGTTTTATAGAGCCAAAATCTTTTTCAACAATGCTACTAAAGCTACACTTGCCACTACTTATCTCCTCCTCACAGTTCTTTATGGTGCTTCTATCTTTACTAACCTTCAGGCACCACAAAAATCAAAACTTGAACAATGCTATAACAAAGTTGCTAAATTTGCAGCAAATACCCCTTTCACAACCTACCCCTGTATAGTACTAAAAATACTAAATTGTTTAGAACTTCCCAAGTTAACTAACATATACGCAGCTTCTTACCATCTATAAAATTATCCAGAATCCATCTGCTTGTCCAGCTCTAAGCAGCATGTTCCCAGATGGTCATTGTGATCCAATGACAAAAATCTCCTGTCTGTCCAAAAACTTATCAAATCTGCTAAGCATTGTTTGCACTTGTACCATGTTGCTAAGGCTGAAACACGTTATCTCTATCCAATGGGTCAATATCCTCTCTCCCATCCTTCAAAACCATTCTGAAAGACTTCTAGCGAAAAGCTGTATATTTTTTTGCTCAACACCAGGATAAACAATCCCCCGGATTCACTAATCCTCCGTGCAGGACAGGACTACTCTAGTCCTGCATGGAAGCGCCAGTTTAAGAGGAGGGTGGTAGCACGCCATGCATATTAAGGAAGGCACACTGCCTGAATACCTAAGTCTACACAGAGCATAGATGAGTGCAGGGGGCATGGCTGAGAGCAGAGCTCTCAGAATAAACATGCCCCTGCAAAACAGAACAGAAGAATGTGTACATAAAAGAGCGAGACCACACATAAGTGTCCGCAGATCCCCACCATCAGTCCCCATGTGTTCAACAGCAACAGTACACTGAAAATAAACACAGAGACACCCTTGTAGTAATGTTTTTAAAATGCCGAGTACAGCTAACCATAGGTGAGCGGGTCTGCCCATTGCATAGCTATGGGTAAAGCAGCATGAAAGGCTGAAGAGGATAACAAGGAAGGTATAGCAAATGAAGCAGCGCAGCAATAGTGTAGTGGTCAGAGCATCCGCCTAAAGAGGAGGCATTCCTGGCTCGAGTCCCACTGCAGCACATACCATTTTCCAAGTGCAATCTGTATATGAACAATTATGTACATTTTATTGCTGTAGAACCTACCAAATAACAATTAAATGTGAACTGGAGTACTGCATAAAATGCACATGTGAACAGTCAGTATTAGAATGAATAAGTCAGCAATAAGCAGGCTTAAGCACAGATAAGTAGAAGTAAGCAAATGTAAGCAATAGTAAGTGTGTGCAATTGCGTATGGGCGGGGTGAAGCACCACCAACACAGATCAAGCAAAGGAGATGCTAACTGCATGTAACACATTGTGACCAGAAGTCAACAGTGCTAACATCTGTGCAAACCTGCTCACAACCACTTGAAAGTGCCTTAAGCACACCGTATCAATCAGCTGGTGTCACACGTGGGTCTGTGTACATTAATGGAGTCAGTCGTAGGTATTGCAAAGCATACATGACGCACAAGGTTAGCCCGTATGCACATGAAACACAGTGCCCAGCAATACCGATCAACATTACCGGATATGTAGCTAAAGAATTAGAGGTATATGTGTCCTTATGAATACCCATAACTATATAGATATATACCTCCCCTCTCTGTAGTACAGATGTAGACATACATAGATAGACATAAAAATAAATACCCACAGATACAAATATACATATGCAGACACCCATACATCCACGTCGTTATATTTATATATATATATATATATATATATATATATATATATATATATATATATATACATATACATATATGTAAAAAAAAAAAAAACAGCCCACAGTTTCACCGATGGATACAAGTGCAGTAAATGATCAATGCTCAACTCCTGAACAGCAAATAACAGCAAATCACTTAAAATACAAGAAGTTTATTCCACGTAAGCGCTTTCACGGTGTTAACCGCTTCCTCAGATGTGATATAAAAACTAACTGAACACAGACATTTAAATGCTATAACATCATTTCCTCAATTGTATTAATCAAGCAATAAACACCAATTAGTCAAATAAGAGATATACTGCAACCAACAAGCAACCAAATAACTAAAACCTAACGATGGTAACTACTGAATACAATTTGTAATGCATACATATAAACATTATTTAAAACTTAAAAAACTACTAAAAACAACTAAAGAACAGTAAAAAGCATCATTTTAGTGACCTAGCTTTTAATACTGGTCTAAGTGTGATGCTTTCATTAAGTCCCCTGCCCATGCGTGCTGCCAAACGAAAGATCCATCTTAGCTCAGACTCCTCAGTGGAGTTCACTATATCACCGCCTCTGATGCTCAAGGTTTGTACATGTAATACCTGAAACAAAAAGACGTGTCCCTGGCCATGTGAAATCATATGCTTAGCTATGGCACTGCTCGACTCCCCCCTAGTAAAGCAGTATAGATGGTCCCTGATACGCTCTCGGAGCGATCAATTTGTTTTTCCAACATAGAAGTGGAAACAAAGTTGGCATACTGCCACATACACGAGGTTCCTAGTGTTGCAATTCGAATTACATCTTATGTGCCATAGCCGACCATCGTTCTGATTTCTGAAGAACCTGGAGGTATCTATATAACTGCACTGAGGGCATGAACCACACTTACTAGTTCCATAAAAGCAATCTACTGGTTTGGCACCTATACTTGAACTAAGATCAGGAAAGCACAACTGCTGCTTAAGGCTTTTCAAATTGCTATATGTATAGTATGGACAGTTGCCTACTATTGACCTAGTATCTTCATCACCTACCAACATGTTCCAGCTATTCAAAATAGTGTGTTGTATCACTGAAATGTTCTTACAGTAGGGTAGCACCAAGGGCAAATGGGAACTATTGGGTGTTACATTATGCATTGAAACTGTAGAACCAGAATAAAAAGGCTTGCCTCTGGAATGTCTTAATCTATATACATTAGCACAGGTATCATTAACCCTGCTAGGTGAATATCCTCTTCCTACAAAATCTTTCTTGACACAATCTAACTCATTACAGAACACCTTGTCATCAGAACAAAGACGGGATACCCTTAGTGCTTGACCATTAACGATGTTTTGGAAGGTCCTGGGGTGATGCATACTGTCAACTGACAGATATGCTGCCCTATAACAGGGTTTCCTAAATACTTTGGTAGCAAATCAATTGGATGTTCTATAGATGGTTACATCTAAGAAATTAATAGAGTCAAAGGACTCTTCCATAGTGAATCATAGGAAACTACTAGTACTATTGATGTTGTTAAAGAATATGGACAGGGAGGTGTTATTCCCTGACCATAAAACAAAAAGATCGTCAACAAAGCATTTGTAAAAAACTACACTAGAGCAAGTTAGCATAACATCCCTCTCCCACGCAACCATGACCAGGTTTGCATAGGAGTTAGCACAGCTTGTGCCCATAGCTACGCCAGTGGTCTGTTTGAACAGGCTATCCTGAAAGACAAAACAATTGTTTTCAAGGACAATCTCTAAAAGTAGGCATAGAAAGTCTGCTTCCGTTGTAGACATGAACTCACATAGAACTTTCTTAACCATCTCTAAACCCACGTGATTGTGTATACATGTGAATAACGAAACTACATCCATGGTGACAAAATTGAACGTAGATATGTCGCCTTTACTTGTGGTGAAACCATGAAGTTCATGTAAGAACTGTCCAATGTCCTTTAATACTTGTGGAAAATGCGTCAAAACTGTTTTAAGCCTGTCATCTAAATAGATGGATATCCGCTCGGTGAGCCAACCAGCACCAGCAACTATGGGTCTAAAGGGTGGCAAAGTACTGTGTTTATGAACCTTAGAAAGTCCGTTAATACGGGGTATAAGAGGACACTCAACTACAAAATAATTGTACAATTCATTTGATAATACATTCAAGGACTTACATTCAGCTAAGGTATTTAAAACACTTTTACAGGAGTTCTCAATATCTGAAAGAGTTACAGTTTGATATGAGTCAGTGTTCAACAGCTCCAGCATAGAATCTATGTAAAATTTCCGATCCATGATAACAGTTAAACCACCCTTATCTGCTGGACATACTATTATGTCACTGTTGGTTCTCAAAGAAGTAAGGGCTATTAACTCTTTATCAGAGAGGTTATTCATTTGGTCGTGGTTCTTGTCACAAAAGATTGCATATAGATCTTTTTCAACATTCTTTAAAAATACCTCTAAGTTTGGATGTAGAGGTGGATTAATCAAAATCCTCCTTTTAAAGGTACATCGTTGGTCACCCTGACCACCTTTAAAAAGAAGTTTGAGATTAACATTCCTTACAAATAGCCTTAATGCCACAAGTGCATCACCAATATCAATACTCATGCAAGGTATAAATGTCAAACCTTTGTTGAGAAGAGACAATTCCTCATCGGATAGAGTATGACTAGATATATTCCAAATCAGGGATTCTGTTTCCAGCGTTGTCTTTGCGGATAATTCTGAGCCTCCGTATAGGAGTCCTTGCGCTTCGCACCCTTGTTCAGATCGTGCTCTAGGGGTCTCTTCCTCCCTGTCCTGATTGGGAGTGAGACCTGTGGAAAATCCTGTCGTTCTTCTCTCTGTAGCCTATCCAATTGGATTTTGCGACGTACCACTGTACTGGTTCGAGTAGCCCCTGATGTATCTAACATGGAAGGATTCAATGGTGCTTCAGCTGGAGTAAAATATATGGAAGTTACTAATTTTGGTGTATTGTGATCATCAGACTCCCTGTCTGTGATTGAACTCCCAGCAGTATGATTTGCAGGTGTCACTATGTCTGTGGGAACATTGTCTCCATCAGTAGTTCGCCGTGTATCAATGTTAGAAACTGGAACAACTGTAGACAGGTCCCTTTCTGACCTTCTGTTGCCATTACGATTTACCAAGTTACGAGATGAATCATGTTCCACATTATTAGCAGCCCTAGGCCAGACAAAGACATTATTCCTGTCAAAATCCTGCTTATCTCTCAATAACTAAAACAGCAATATATATATATATATATATATATATATATATATATATATATATATATATATATATGTGTGTGTGTGTGTGTGTGTATGCGTAGATATACACAGATATATACCTATGATAAAATACAGCACCCAAGAATGACATATGTTCACAGGATACGCCAATGGAGGTGAGGGGCCCAAGCAAGAAATGTGTAACATGTAGCATGACCCCCCCCCTCCCAGCCAGACAGAGGAAACATGCAAACAAACCCACAAGCAATGTAAACAGTCCACTGCTCCCCAGACCACAGGCAGAATACAACTGGGAGGGCATAATGGACCTGTAAAATCTAATCTTGGAACAGAGACAGGAGCGTCCCTTGCGGGACACCCCAAAAATTGTCATAATATGGGAGGAAGCCTGTGCGATGACCTATAAAGGCGGGGTGTGTACATAACCGGAATACAAGGGTGGGAAAGCTTGATGACCCATGGGTCGAGACAATGTACGAGATGGGTCCCCTGAAGTGGAGAGTGGGCAGTGTGTAGTGGTGTGTTCAGACCCAACCTACACTCAGAGTAATGATGAGTGCAGTAGAGGAGGTATGGGTGAGGGAACTATGGGTAGCTAATTATGGGTCTAGGTATGCAGGTGTTTGCTGGAGTGGGTCTATATGGACAGCCCCAGGGATGAAAGCAATAGTGTTCATTGGACAGAGGCGCCACCCAACTAGCAGCCACACCCGCTATGAGTCCCACTGCAGCAAAGTCTATTTTACATGGCAAAGAACAGAATAACCAGATGTAGATGTATATATGTAGAGGTATGTGAGTGTATATCTACCCATAGCTACATGGAGATATACCTCTCCCTCTCCATAGTATGAATGTATACATACAGAGACAGAATACATATAAATACTCACATATAGATATATATATATGCAGACACCCATACATCCATATGTCGTTAGATATATATGTACTGCGATATATAAATATATATATCTATGCATACATATACAGATATATATGTATATAGTTATGTAAATATATATATATATATATATATATATATATATATATATATATATATATATATATATATATATATATGTGTGTGTGTGTGTGTAAATATACACATGTATATAGCTAGGATATGATACAGCAATTACGAATTACATATGTTCACAGGCAGTGCAAATGGGGGTGAGGAGTCCAATTAACAAATGTGTAACACGTAGCATCAACCCCCCCCCCCCCAAGCTAGACCAGTGAAACATACAGACACACAATCAAAGTAAACACAACACTACTTCCCAGACTACAGGCAGGATACTACCAGTGGGAGATACCTGCCCAGTCTAATCTTGAAACAAAAACATGTATGTCCCTTGTGGGACACCCAAAAATTCAATGATTTTGGGCTTCCTGCCATTACACGGATGTCCAACGGCAGGCCACGCATGTTCCCAGTATACAAGGTAGGGGAACCCTGATGATCCATGGGGCAAGACAACATACGTGATGGATCCTGAGAAGTGGGGAGTGGGTAGAGTATACTGGTGTGGGCCAGATCCGACCTGCACCCAGAGTAAGGAAGACTGCCAAAGAGGATGCACAGTTTGGGAACTATGAGTATGAAATTATGGGCCTAGCTGTGCAGGTGTTGGCTGGATTGGGTGTATGTGGACCACCCCTGGGATGTAAGCAATAGTGTGCACTGGCCAGGGCCGCCACCCAATGGGCAGACACTCCCACTATGAGTCCCACTTCAGCACAGTCTACTATACATGGTAAAGAACGGAATAACCAGATGTAGATGTAAAAATGTAGAGGTGTGTATATATACCCATACCTACATGGAGTTAAACATCCCCCTCTCCGTAGTACAAATGAATACATACAGAGACAGAATATGATTAAATACCCACATATAGATATATACATATGCAGACACCCATACATCCATATGTCATTAGACATATATATATATATATATATGTGTGTGTGTGTGTGTGTGTGTGTGTGTAAACATATACATATATATATATATAGCTAGGATATTTATTGATTTATTTATTTAATATACATCTGTAAACTGGGTAAGTCTGGCTGAGCTTTGGGCTCAATTTCAGCAGAGACCTGGGGATATATATATATATATATATATATATATATATATATATATATATATATATATATATATATATATATATATATGATACAGCAGTTAAGAATTACATATCTTCACAGGCCATGCCAATGGGGGTGAGGGGTCCAATCAACAAATGTGTAACATGTACCATCAACCCCCCCCCCCCAGCTAGATAGGTGAAACATACAAACACACGATACAAGCAAACACACCACTGTTTCCCAGACCAAAGGCAGGATACTACCAGTGGGAGATACCTGCCCAGTCTAATCTTGAAACAAAAACATGTATGTCCCTTGTGGGACACCCAAAAATTCAATGATTTTGGGCTTCCTGCCATTACACGGATGTCCAACGGCAGGCCACGCATGTTCCCAGTATACAAGGTAGGGGAACCCTGATGATCCATGGGGCGAGACAACATACGTGATGGATCCCGAGAAGCGGGGAGTGGGTAGAGTATACTGGTGTGGGCCAGATCCGACCTGCACCCGGAGTAAGGAAGACTGCCGAAGAGGATGCCCAGTTTGGGAACTATGAGTATGAAATTATGGGCCTAGCTGTGCAGGTGTTGGCTGGAGTGGGTGTATGTGGACCGCCCCAGGGATGTAAGCAATAGTGTGCACTGGCCAGGGCCGCCACCCAACGGGCAG
This sequence comes from Protopterus annectens, assembly GCF_019279795.1. NCBI lineage: Eukaryota > Metazoa > Chordata > Ceratodontiformes > Protopteridae > Protopterus > Protopterus annectens. The sequence goes on from NC_056744.1 coordinate 242,415,620, forward strand.
CCACTCCCACTATGAGTCCCACTTCAGCACAGTCTACTGTTCATGGTAAGGAACGGAATAACCAGATGTAGATGTAAAAATGTAGAGGTGTGTGTATATATACCCATACCTACATGGAGTTAAACATCCCCCTCTCCATAGTACAAATGAATACATACAGAGACAGAATATGATTAAATACCCACATATAGATATATACATATGCAGACACCCATACATCCATATGTCATTAGACATATATATATATATATATATATATATATATATATATATATATATATATATATATATATATATATATATACTGGGTAAGTCTGACTGAGCTTTGGGCTCAATTTCAGCAGAGACCTGGGGAGAAAAGCATATCCTCACAGGCTGTGCCAATGGGGGTGAGGGGTCCAATCAACAAATGTGTAACATGTACCATCAACCCCCCCAGCTAGACAGGTGAAACATACAAACACACGATACAAGTAAACACACCACTGTTTCCCAGACCACAGGCAGGATATTACCAGTGGGAGAGACAAAGACATCAATGTCCCTTGTGGGACACCCCAAAAATTGATGATGATCGGAGTCAGTCCCTGTAATGATTTATCTTCCCAGGCTGTGTACGTAGATGGACCAGTATGTTGGGCAAGCCTGATGACCCATGGGTCGAGACAACGTACAACATGAGTCCCGGGACGTGGAGAGTGGGCAGTGTGTAGTGGTGTGGTTAGACCCCACCTGCACCCACAGTAAGGATGAGTGCTGCATAGGAGGGGCAGGTGGGGGAACTATGGGTATGCAATTATGGGCCTAGGTGTGCAGGTGTTGGCTTTTGCAGTTGTATTTGGACCTCCCCGGAGATGTAAGTAATATTGCGAGTTGGGCAAAGCTTCCGTCCATAACTCCCAACCTGTAAGAGCAAAATCACTTGACAGAACCTAAACCATTGGGGGGACAAATAGGGACAGAAATTACATGTTCCACTTACAACCTTAGAAAGCTGATAGAATAATAGGTTATGCATTAGCATGACTCATCTGAAGGATTTGGAGTCTTAGACTCAAATACTTGTCTATATTTAATTACTTCAGTTCCCAGGTATTTGCCAGACAGGTGCAGATTGTAAGAGGAACATACCAATATTATGAAGAAAACTCTGGACAGTTTGCGGATTCTGTACAGTGGACAGGTATGCTTTCACTCAACTGGCAGCCATTCCCAATATGGGTCCCACCTCAGCACAGACCAGTTTGCATGGCAAAGTACGGTATAACCATATGTGTTGTTGCATAACCCACTACACAACACCTACGAACACATGGTTGCAACACCCCACTGTAGGCATGTAGGCCAATCTAATTGGCATCACAAGGTATTATTGCAATCCTCACCCCCCACCCAGGGGTGTGAGTGTCCAATGCAAACACCACATGCAGTGTATATGCACAGCTGTTGTCATAGACAACATGGCCAGCTGTGGACCCTCCCTGCAGCCATCCTGCACATCCCTGGATATTTCCCCTACTAACTCCCCCCTTTGTGCCCCATGCACAGCATGTATCTATCAGCCACTGTTCCATTTCTAGTAATGTTTACAGTTACATGTAGGTGACACCCTCTTCCCCCACTATATTGCCAGTATCTGGAACCTCAACCCACATGTAGCATCACAGCTGTCCCACAGGACACATGTAAATAACACGCGAAGGAACACCACAAGTACACCTGGAGCAGCATAGGCTCACCACCTTGCAAACCCCCCAAATCACACTCTGTACCACTACATCAGCTAGTGATACCAACACCTCTTGTTCTGCCACGCATACAAATCCCAACATCCGACAAACCTTCCCTATTGCTCCCCATCCAATTATACCTACAAGCTACTATACAGTTACAATGTCACCCCCACTATCTACCTACCTACCTACCTACTCCTTAGCTATTCCCCTCTACTGTATCACACAGGTATGGAATAACTACACTTACCCCAAATACCTGCATGTAACCTATCCCGACCTGTTAAACAGGAATCCAACTTCACCTTAAACTGACCTTTGTCAACACTCATACCTGACATGTAAACCTGACCTAAGCATGGATAATACCAACAATTCAACATAAACTAAGCATGAAAAATGGGGGATGTAGCTGTGTTATGTCTGTTACCCTCTATGAATGTGAACACTCAAGTATTACTTGGAATAAGTGGCTGGGGTCAATGTGGAGCTCTACACCCTGGGCCACCGCTGACAATGGACAAGCATACAGTCAGATTGTCCCGGTTGACAAATGTGAACAAAATACATGAAGTTGCATGTGTATATGTGGGAGCAAGCGGGTGTAAGCCTGTTTGGCCGCTGGTATGGGATTACTACACTGGTGAAGCAATGTAAACGCTAACTCAGTGCAAGAAGCCACAACTAGAGGTCAGTAATGCTGTGCTGGTGTGGTATGGCAGGGCTAGGACCTGGGGAATTGATGGATGCTGTGTACATGGATCTCGGGGGCCAAGGGAAGGGAACATGGGTATGTCAGTATGCTAGACATATGCAAATGAAGAAGAACATCAATAATTTAGTGGCCAGAGCATCCGCCAAATACGCACGCATTCCGGGGTTCAGTCCCACTGCACCACATCCTATTTTCCATGTGAAATCCATATGTGAACATCGTTGTGCTGTATAACGTACTAAATAATATTTATATTTGCACAGTAGTACTGCCTTAAATGCACATATGAAGTGACATAATGACTAAGGCACTAGTAAACTTGTGTAAGCACATAACAGCAGTAGTACACATGGATTAGCAGTTGTAAGTGTGTGTATGTGTATTTTCATGGGGTTAAGCATTGCCTACATAGATTGAGCTAAGTAGATGCTAGTTGAGTGTAATGGAAAACGCAACCGGAGGTTAGCATTGTTTATCTCTGCGCAAACTTGTGCACACCCATGTACAACAGCTCAAATGTCCCTAACTCATTCTGTATCTGACAGCCGGTGTTCTGCCCTGAAACAAAATAGACAACCTCTGCAAGGCCCAAACCTGGGACCCTGCACATCATACACTACGTGATTTACCAGTACACCATGGCAGATGTACATACCCACACATATCACATACATATCATCCAGCACAATCAGTCAACAGCACAGGAAATGTAGTAATTAATAACACACCACACAACCTCTTAATGCATGAATCCCGGACATAGTGTGCCATGATGTGGGTACATATAGAGATATCTGTCATATCCTGCTCTAATACACTTAAAGCATTGCAAGTTACACAGTTATATGTAGAAGAACACATATATTGAAGGAGATGATAAGTCTGAAACATGTACGTGTCGGCACAAATGACTGACCTCAGTCCTAAGGCCATCCATGTCAAATGCCAAGAGAATGAGGTACAGGCCGCATATATAGGCATGGACATATGGACAGATATACATCTGCAAATGTAGACAAATAGACAGCTATAGGTATATATATGTGTATGTATGACTCACAAATAACAATATGACAGCAATCATACATATATATATATATATATATATATATATATATATATATATATATATATATATATATATATATATATATATATATATATATATCTACATACATGCACACACATATATATGTGTATATATATATATATATATATATATATATATATATATATATATATATATATATATATATATATATATATATATATATATATATATATATATATATATATATATATGTAAATATAGCTAGAGCTATATCAATGCCCAGTTCTATCCCTCTATATATGGGGGTTTCACATTTATAATTATGAATACACACACACACACACACACACACACACACACACACACACACACACACACACACACAGGCATATATATATATATATATATATATATATATATATATATATATATATATATATATATATATATATATATATATATATATATATATACATATATATATATATATATATATATATATATATATATATATATATATATATATATAGATATACAGATAGACATGTATATATGATTTCCACATGGGAATGGACTCCTGACCCACTCCGTACTACATAACAGACCATGAGCATTGTTAATGGGGGTGGGGGCACAATTGAGGGACACCTGGTAATTACTGCTATGTAACACCCCCCCAGCCCTAATGGATATGCTGTGCAATCCAATATCCAGCATATGCAGTACTTGACAGCAGGACCCACCACAATACAGCTACAATGCTCCAACAGTAATCCAAGTCACCTCCACATGTCAGGGCATTATCTGTAACATATCATCCAGATAGGCCATTGTACCACAAGGAATGTACTATGTTGAAGGGGTACACATTACAACGGTACAAGTATGCACACACATCTATACATTGACAATTATGTGCAGGTATATATATATATATATATATATATATATATATATATATATATATATATATATATATGTATAAGATATATGGGTACATACACATATACACAGACAAACGGTATTAGTAGCCATACATATGTAGAAGTAGTGTGGATGTACTGGGTGAAATGTATATCCCCAGCCACAAGCCCTGTAACTGGTACCTATGACATGTGTGGTGTGGCAACCAGCCCCACAAAGGGGATACTTACATTACACATATACCCACTCACATTTCAAAGGACATGACACAACACACAGTTATGTATACGCAGACAACCTTTATTTGTGTACCATACAATAATGTATGCCATTACTGACAGCACATAGATGTTGATGTACATAACCAGAGATGGATGCAAGGCCCACACAAAACAGTAGATGCAGACAGTGCGGATATATAACATTCTATGGTGTCCAGGCCAAGCCCTTTAATTCGTACAACAGTAGACAAAGGATGTGCCTGCACGATACATAACACTCAACAATATCAGAAGTAGTTCAGCAGCCTCCAATTACACCCTGTAGTCAAGCCCTAGGGGGACATTGATTACTTGTGGTAATGTCAGTGTATCTGTCACATGTATGGACCCTGACCAACAAATGTTGTGAGAGTCTATGCTACGACTGGGATGATTGTAGGGCTGCTAGCAGTAATTAATGATAGGCCATTACCTAACATCCCCTAACCGTATCACAGCAGGACAGAGCCTGCCATATATGTGGAGGACAAAGGCAGGAACACAGGGCCATATTCGCAATATTGCAGTTACACACCCAGGAACATGCTGGTGTTACAGGATGTGTTGCAACATACCCTTATGCAGGAATAGGACATCAGGGACACAAATGGATATAGCCATGTACTGCTAGCATGCAACACACACACACTGCCAGTGTAATATCTGACACAGGACCTGTGTGGTGGACAGACAACACATGATGGGCACACCTCTGTCCAGCTAGAGGATAGGCCCACAGTAGTGAGCTATGCAGACAGACTGCGGTCCAAGGTACACTAATATGTACACACACACACACACACACACACACACACACACACACACACACACACACACACACACACACACACCCTGCAACACCAGTATTATGCAAAGCAATACACCACTCTTTTCACAGTCTGTCTGTATGTCCTTATCCTCCTACATATATGTGGCTGCCCTGAGTGTGCAGGTACTCCTGTAAAAGGCATTGCTACCTGCTCTCTGTAGCATTGATGCCCACACACAGGAAGCATGTCCATCACACAGAGAATGTACAGGAAATACGCCCACATGATGTAGGGATTCATAGTGGGTGGTTGCCATGGCAGTGGTAATTGGAAGTACTACACATGTGTATTCAGATATATATATAAATATAAATATATATATATATATATATATATATATATATATATATATATATATATATATATATATATATATATAGATATATGGCTAATGTCCATATAGTCCCACCATATATCCTGGACATGGAGTGTAGCCCTACCCCAGCCCCTACAGTCCCAATGTCATAGTGCAAAGGGATGTTTGGTATGTATAGCTGGTATATTAATAGACATTTGCTACTGTCATTGGGATTGTTGTCACAGACATGATGTGTGTGGAGGTGACATCTGCTCATAACATGTGTGCCATTGGCTACTGACAGACATCCTAAGGTTATCATTGTACAGTACCTGCATATATAGCAGGCATGACAGCCATGTCACAACACAGGGTAGGATACACCTGTGTGACAGTGCATAACCACAACCAATGTGACCACAGCCACAGCCACATATGGTACTCTAGCATAATAGTACAGTATATGGACTATCTGTCCTACACCATCCTCATATGTGCCACTCACAGAATGACCCTACATATACTGGGCTGCTACAGAGTCTGGTCAGATGTCTGTCTGTGCTATGGGACATGTGTTTGTATGGCCCTACAAACATGTAAGGTAAAATGGTGCCATACAGTGGGGCAGCATGTAACATCAGATAGAAAGGGAGCTAGAACAATGACATCTACCACAGTCTGTACACAGGCCATAGTGAATATTAACAGTACACACACTGCTGACATTCACTATCACTACACAGACCTCAGTACTGTACAAACATCCACAGAATGTCCAGGTTATGGCATTAAATGTAACTCCTACTGTACATGACATGTGTAGCACTCTGATATATCACTGGCTTGTTATCAGATATGATGACACTATGTACGGTGTACAGCACATGTGCACCACTTCATGCACGACATATGTACAAAGGTTGATGGAGGCATGGCTGACAGCACATACACAGGGCCAGTATAGACATGTTGCTGTGATACCCTCATTAATCTACCATTGTAACAGGGTCAGTTGCAAGATATGTCCAATGGGGGATATGTAGTCAGTAACTATCACCTCCTTCACCATCAACAGACAGCAATCCTCACACTACCTTCTGCATTACACATATAGATGCATCGTGGCTAACACATGAAACCAAAGGCGCAACACTGCCCAGTCTGCAGATGACCCTGCAGATGGGGATTCCTCATATACATGGAACTGACATGGCAGGTATTACGACATGTACGACAGGCATATCCAGACAAACACTTTTAAACCAACATTACTCCATATGCAGTATAGCAGCACTTACATTCTGTAGTCAGGTCAGGCACATCCCCATCCTGTTTGTTGCCCTCTTTCCACAGTGTATGTTGTTAGAGGTAAATCCCCAACCCATTTGAAATTATGTTTGCCAAATGACAGTTCTAGCTCCTGCTCACAGTGACAGACAAGGGCCAGCACCACCAGGATGTTCCCAGGTATTGGAGTGCATTTCCATGCAACTGGCTATGGGAATGTTATCACAGCTGTTCCACATGCAATCGGCTAGGGAAGGGCTGCAATTCGTGCAGAGGCCATCAGCTGATCATGAGCATCACTTAAAATACACATGCTGCTGCCTAAGCAATGCAGGTGTGGGTCTCCACTTCTGTCAGAGAGGGAGTGGGGGAGACAGACAAAGGTGAATACATGTCAGGGAGGGGTGGGAGGGTAAAACTGATGCATATTTGTGTCACACACCTACGAGCACAGGATATTGCACCCCGACAGCTATGTAGTGCAATCACAGTTCAATGTTGTTATTGGATGTGGCACATGGGTTATCTGGTGGGGAGCACTCAGAATATATAAGTGATGGTGAGTGACATCTGCAACAGGGATATGGTAGATATACAGTAGGTGACGAACACATGCCTGTCTGCGTGAACAAGGGCCAGCATCAGCACAGGCACAATCACACAGGGATACACACACACATTACCACACTTGGCAGGGCCAGGAGTGCAACTTGTCACTAGTGGGATCGCCACAACACATCAATGTGCAGGAAACACATGCACCACATGGGTCATATGGAGGTCATATGGGCAGTGAGTATGAGGGGGTGTCAGACATCAGATGGCATGCTTCACTGTGCCCTGGGGGGAGTAGTGTGTGTGGATGTGCGCATACACACCATACAACACACAAACACACAGGGTGCCAGTTTGAACATGCATGGGTGCATGTCTGCACAGGTGTGTGGTGGCCAACAGTGCCAGCAGGCTATACAAGGATAGGTGATGGGTATACCTTGGCATCAGGCCACATGACAATGGTCTGCATTGTGGCACAGGCCTGTAGCTTCTGCATTTGCCCACACAGGTGGGTATTGCATCCGTCATCCAGTCATCTGGGTGACTATTGTGTGTGGCCAATGCTGTGAATCACTTGCCATGTATGTGTTCCCTAGTCCATGACTTGGATGGTGTCTAGGATGTGCACACCTCCCATATGCATGTACAGTGACATGTGGACCTGTACCTGGGGTGTCTGGCCCATGCTGTGAACACAGCTTATCATCAGATGTGCCGGTCTTGCCCACCTGTGGCAGGGACTGGTACAGGTCAGCAGGGTTACCCTGCACCTACATTGATAGCATGCTAACAGCATTCCCTGATGTCAGTGTCATCTGTCCATACAGGGCATGTTGTCACGCATGGTATGTCTGTTGTGAGTCACATGTGAAGGCACAGTGCAGCTGCTAATTGTGATTGGCTTGCCTTGATGTCACATGTATGGGTATGGCTTTGCACCCCAGCCTCTCAGCTATTTACATCTGTTATCCCTGTATGGTTGACATTGTGATATCTAGTAGGGCCACCATAAATTAAATTAGCAAAACCACTCCACATTTCCCACAGGTGTCACACACTCACAACCACCTCTACACAGGATACGAGCTACACACACACACACACACACACACACACACACACACACACACACACACACACACACACACACACACACACACACACACCTGTCATGTCTGAAAGTAGAACCCCTACCTAACTAGTTTACTACACTACAGCACTATGCAGTTATAGTACGCACCACAGCCATTACTGAAGTGCATCTTCCCCAAAGGTGTATTTCACAATGAATGACATCAGCAGGTTTACTAAAGCAGAGCATTTGTAATGTATTTTGAGTGAGTAGCCTATGATGCATTGCTCCATACACAGACACTGAAATACACACTAAACATCTGAAACTGCCATGGATGGAGATAGAACACTGCCACCATTCTAAATCACACTACAGCAGTACGCAGTTACAGAATGCGCTATGGCGATTACTGGGCTATCACTTTCCCAGAGGTGTACTTCCAGGTGAGTGACATCAGCAGCCTTGCCAAAGTAGAGTATTTTTATTGTACGGAGTGTGAGTAGCCTAAAAAACATTGCTCTCTACTCAGTCAGACACACACGCAGATTCACACACAAACAGTTGCCATGTCTGGATTTTGAATGCCTACCTAACTAGTTTATTACACTACAGCAGTATGCAGTTATGGAACACTCTACAGCAATTACAGTGCGATTACTTTCCCAGAGGTGTACGTCTAGGTGCATGACATCAGCAGCCCTGCCAAAGTAGAGTATTTGTATTGTATGAAGTGTGAGTAGCCTAAAAAACATTGCTCTCTACTAAGTCAGACACGCACACACACAGATTTACACACAAACGCACACTGTTGTCAGGTCTGGGGTTCGAACTCCTACCTAACTAGTTTATCACACTACAGCAGTACACAGTTACAGAACATGCTACGGCAATTGCTGGGCTATTATTTTCCCAGAGGTGTACTTCTAGGTGAGTGACATCAGCAGCCTTGCCAAAGGTGAATATCTGTATTGTACGGAGTGTGATTAGCCTAACAATCATTTCCCTCTACACATTCAGAGACAGACAGGCATGCACACAAACACACACTCTCACAATTGACAGGCCTGGGGTTAGTACTACTACCTTACTAGTCTATCACTACAGCAGTATTCAGTTATGGGACGCGCCATGCATATTACTAAGCTATAGCTCTCCCAAAGGTGTAATTCATATTGGATGACCTCAGCAGGCTTGTCATACTACTTCTACGGGGAGGGCAATGTATGCATGGGCCATACCCCATTCATGTAGGGGTTGACATGCCACATGCGGGCACACACGGTGTCATATGTCACAAGTGCATGTCTACAACTACTAGATGGCTACTTCTTTGTACAGTCTTGCTGCACAGCTGGCACGTGCACCACATAGTCTGTCATTTTGACAGGTACTGGTGGCTAGTATCCACAGTGGGTTACATCCACACCTCATGTGTTGGGGGCGCTTTGGCTATGTTCCAGTTGGGACAGGCCCACATGGCTCCTTGTCACGGTCACCCTCTGCCACACATCTTTGCCCATGTACTTTTGGCTTATTAAAGTGTGTTGTCCTTACATATTTGTCTGTATTCCTATCCACTGTATGTGCAAGGCAGGAGTGGTATATACTGACATGTGTCCGCACTTAGAACTGCAACTTCCAGATATGTCTGGGCCACTGGTGTTTGCAGACATGGCCTTCATGTGTTTAAGTGTGTGAGCATGCCCAGTATGACCTCTCAGTATGTTGTTGACTGACATTGCCTTCATTCCTCTAAGTGTGTGAGCATGCCGAATATGGCCATCTGTATTGCATGTGTGGATCACATCCAGGTAGTTTGTACTGCAGTGCTGACCTTTGTGTTGTACACTGACAGGTAGCATGCTGTGTCTGTAGGGTATCTATCGGTCAATTACCATTAACTGTTGCTACATTTCTGCATAGTGGGGGGACACCTGACTGTTTCTACTGTTCTACACAGGGGTGGGGGGGCACACCTGACTGTTACTCTAAGTGTACGTTGGATGGGGGGCACACCTGACACTTGTACATGTTTGCAATGACTGTACTGGTATGTCAGGTACTGCATTTCAGTCTGTAGTCTTACCTATCCTGCTGGCTAGAGGCTTACCAGTGTACTACAGATCCTAGCTTTGTTTACCTACATATTAGTTTCTGACTTCCTAGCCTTCACAACTTACATCCGACTGTCTGGCCTGGTGTGGTCTGTCTGTGAAGGCCTGGGGGAGGGGTTACCCATAAGGCGCATTCAGAGGCCATAGTGCAGAATTTTTTTTTTTGTTAGTCTTCACCTGTCCTGCTGGCTGAGACTATTGTTGGGTATGTGAACCTTCCTGACTGGCATGTGTGGCTCTTATGGACACCCATGTCACTCAGGCCATTTTCTGCTGTGGGTTTTGTCACCTTGTGTAGTACTGGCTTCTATGGTGACTCCCGTATGTGTTACAGATCTCATGATGCTACTATGGATGTCTACTGTCTGCTGCCTTGACATCCAGACACCCAGTTTCCATGCATGTTCACATCCATACCATAGCTACAGGTCAAAACAAATTCTACTTCAGTTGGCAATTGGTAGGTTGATTGACTTACCTTGAGGGTGTGCTGGACTTGAGGATGGTGCTGGAGGGCTGCCTATGTCAGATGCACATAGTACACTCCCTATACATGGTTAGACACAGTTAGTGTCATTTTTGGCATCCCTTTTACTGTCTGTATGAGTCAGAGAGAGTTGTCATTCCCTGGGCCCCTACTGTGTCAGTGCATATGCTATGTGTTGCTTCTTTGCCAAGGCCAAGGCATACTGGGCACACCCTCTTCTGCCTACTGAGGCAGACTCAGGTTGTTCCTCCTCCGAGTCACTCTGTGCCTGTGTGAGCCTTGGCATTGGTGGTGGGCTGCATGGCCTGCCCCATGCTGCTCCTGCTGCAGCTGTTTCCACAGGATCATATTGTGTAGCATAGCAGATACCATAACAATTTGGGTACATGTAGCTGGTGAATACTGCAGGGCTCCACTGGATGTGTCCAGACACCGGAACCGTGACCTGAGCATCCCAAACACATGCTCTATTATATGTCTGGCCTGTGCGTGTGCCTCATTATGGCATTATTGTTCAGGTGTGTGTGCATTTCTGATGGGTGTCATCAGCCACGGCTCCAGTGTGTACCCAGCATCCCCCACTAGGTGAAAGTAGGGGATGTCCATATCGGCAAATCTGTGGTACAGCTGTGTCAGTTGCCATATGTGTGAATCGTCATAGCTTCCAGGGCAGCCAGCACACACATTCAGTATAATGCCCTGGGCATCACATACAACCTGGCAGTTGATGGAGGGGATGCCCTGCAGTTGATATACGCCCCACCCTGCTCACAGGGTGGTGCTTTGATGCGTAAGTGCATGCAGTCTATAGTACCCACTACTCCAGGGTAGTTTGCTATTTGGTGGAAGAGACACATATTGCTGGTCAACACCTCATGTGTTGAGGAAATGTACATGCTCACTGGCATGTGCTGAAATGGCATCCAGGAACTGGTAGAATATTCTGGATGCTGATGCCTGTGAGATGCCCATGTTATCCCTAGTTGTGGTTTGGGAGGTACCTGTGGCTAGTATACCTAGGCCTACACATACCTTGGTCTCCACTGGGATGGGTTCCCCTTGGCCAGTGTGATGTGTCAGGTGTGGCCTGCACAGCAGAACAATTTGCTGTAAGTGGTCTCTGTCCACCCTATAGCGCTCCACTATCTCCAGCTCATGTAGCCCCTCGTAGGTTACCGTGGGTCTGTACACTCTTCTGTGTCTCCTCACAGTGGGTTGTTCAGCAGCATTGACATCCTCACCACCCTCAGCCTCCTGCACATGTTGATCTATGTTGCCTGCTGCAGCCCTTCTCATTTTGTAGGTTTTTTTTTTTTAAATTTCCCCACTTGTATGGGGGTGTTTGCTTGGTTTATAGTGGTGTTCTGGGCTGGGCTGGGCTGGGCTGCTGCCTGTGTAATTAGCTGATTCTGATACATTTCACCTGGCAGCTCTGCTAGTTCTCCTTGATTACCCTCCTACTGCTGTTTTCCCTTCTCATTGCCTCCCTGTTTAAGCCTGTTTGCGCGCTGTGCAAACAGAGTGCTCAAATGTGCACAGAGCTGCTATTTCCTGATTTAACTTCCTATTTCTTCCTGTGAAACCCAGTACGCGGTGCACACACCCACTTACATTTTGTAAGGAGTGCTAGGCAGTTTGGACACACCTCTAGCTTAGCTGTGCTAAGCTAGTAGCAGTCCCGAGCCACAGGGCTCCAATCCAATTACAGTATGCCTGACACCCCCCCCTTGATATCACCTATCTCCTAGACCTGCACCCAGCTATTTCTACTCTTACACTCTTGGGACCTGCCTCACACCCTGGGGAAATCTGGGATTCACTATCCTTCCCCTCATTTGCATAGGATTGCCTGCTAATACATAGTTACATGTCCCACACTGGGCCTCCCCCATTAGCAACCATTACTCACTGGCCAGGTTGTCTTATGCCTGCCATTGACTTTCATGGCTGAATACTGCTTTTAGTTAGAATGCTTATTTTAGGTTTATTTTATTATTTTCCCCCCGATCCCGTTTGCACGCCGCTGCCCTATGCTTAAACAGGCAAGATCGGCGAAGGGAATTTAATAGTTGTTTATTTTATTTTTTATGCACTTTGCAATGCCAGTGGCCTTCTACTTGGCCATTGCCATGCTTCATCAATGATATGCACCCTTTATTTGGAGCTGTCATAGTTCCGTTTAGCACTGACAGCTGCCTGCTTCCTGGATTGCAAATCACCCTCATTTGCATGGTTTTCACCTGTAAATGAGGGCAATTGCATACAGGGGCTCGGTCCATGCAGGATTAGCCTAAGGGCTCACGTGCACGTCCCGGGAGCTCGTTCCTGGATCGCACGTCGGCCATATTGTCAAAAATAGCTCTTAAACTATTCCTGCACGCTATAATGGGCTTTGTAAATCTGGGGGAATATCCCTAGTCGTGAACAAATACCTATTCATACCTTACATCTCCATACTCTCCTTTCTTCACTCACTTCCTTACTGCTATCAATTTTTCTCCCTTTGCTTTCTCTCTAAATAAATCATCAGCCTGCTTTTCTCTCACTTGACATTGCAATTCATTTTTGTATTATACTAGTTTATTATACTAGTTTTATGAAGGTCTGAATTTTAAATTGGGTCCTGTTTACACATTTTTTTCTAGGGTTTGCAAACTTGAGTGAATATCACTGCTGTGAGCATGAGTGACTGTATTCAATTAGATTTTTCATATACATATATATCTTTAATAGATTTCTGAGTGTATTTTACTTTAAAATTATTTAAAGATGAATAGACATATACATGTATATATATATATATATATATATATATATATATATATATATATATATATATATATATATATATATATATATATATATATATATATATATATATATATATATATATATATATTCTGAAGAGAGTGATAGTTTTTTTTTATTTACATCTCCATACTCACTTTTCTCCTTTTCTGCCCTACATGTTCTTAAATAATATGTATTGTTTTTAGCACAAATGTAGTTATGTGTTGTTTATTTAATTGCTTTTCCCACTTGACACACAAACCTGAAGACGTTCTAATAGACAAAACCAATCTATGTTAAAAATGTATGAAATGCTTCTGAATGTTGGCAGAAAAGATTTCAAAGGAATTTTGAAGACTTATGTTAACTTTTTCTTTTTGATAATACAGTAAAATGCTTTCAGAAAGTGTTAGCAATTATTTATGTATAATTTTTAGTTTAACTTTTAGTCTAGTTTTGTTTTAACAGATCTTAGAAGGACAGCACTGAAGTAGGGCAGTACTGTGTAGAATATCACACTGGAGTATAGGGGAAGGGGTATTTAACAAGCAGACATGCTAATTGTCTTTTACAACACAGCTACCCTAGTAAGCCACTGCCATGTTTTTAAACAGGTATATAAATGGAATGGTGAATTTCTACACTTTATACTGTTTTTTTATATACTATTTGGATCTCTTGCTTGTGTGTTTTTAATAAAGACTATTCGACTTGAACCATCTTGTGCTTCCCTACTTTCATTAGTGGTTTTATACTTTGGAAACATTTTTAGAGTATTTCTGCCACTGATTATTATTTTGGACATTCACAGTATGGTTTTTATTAGGTGCCTATCTTCCAGACAGAGAAGTTTCCTCGTTTTTTTTTTTTTTTTTGTATTATACTAATTTACCTTTAATTTGAATATAAACTGGCTAACATTTCTGTAATATTAGATCATTATCATATAGTTTATATGTATTCTTTAACAATGTTTTTATATTGTGTCTAATTTGGACTAATTATTTAAACATTATTTTTTTTTGTATTATTTTTAAAGACTGTAAAATTACTGTTCTTAAAATGTTTTGCATTGCTTTGGAACTTTTCTCCCCAGACCTCCTCTGAAAATGGGGTCCTACCCAGTTGAACTTTCCCAGAAATCAAAAGTCAGTAAATAAATATTGACTTATAGTACCTCAAAGTGCTGCATTTAGAAAATACATATTGGTAAAATAAAACATTTCACTAAAGATGTAAGTTTGTACGCACCTGAAACCAAGCACTTCAGAGTCATCCACTAGTGTTAGTGCCCCTTTAGTTTCTCTGGTAATGAACATACATCATTAAACAATTAAACTGATAGATTTATAGATGGCATGCTTATATATGATTCATTTATATATAGATTGTGTTTATAGTATTTTATCAAATTAGATAGAAACATTTATAACTGGTTTTGCAGTATTCTTGCTTCCATTCACCCTAGTAGAAGTAACATTTAATATATTTAAAACACAGAGATTCTTGCTTTTAATAATCCCATGTGGTATGTTTTCACTTTAAGAATAATTGTGCTGTCCCTCTTTTGTGTATTTAATATAACATTATGGCACTGGTGACTAATGCTTCCCATATGGAGTTTATATTAGGGAAGCAGTGAATTGAGAGACCGTACAAAGATGGGCCTACATGCTTTACAGATGCAGGATGATGCTTCAGATTTTTCATGTTGCAGGAAGGGTGGATGACCTAGGCCACAGTTCTAGCCCTTGGCCCCTAGTAACTACGTCCTGACTTTGTTATTTGCAGATTCACTCTGCACATCTAATTAAAATACACTAATTTGATAATAAAGCAATAACAAATAGCACCCTCCAAAGGTCAAAAAATGAAAATAATATCATCCCCTTTTTGAACTTGTCAGGCCTGTGTGTATTTTAGAAAGCCTTGTCTGCATGAGCAGGTAATAGCTTTTCAATTTGATGATTTCACAGCTGTAATTGTAACCACCTTCATTTTGTTTTTGTAACAGCTTTTTTTTTTACTACAACATTCCTGTTTTTGCTTCCACAGTTTATTGCTTTCCTGATCTGCTTTATATCTGAAGCCCAATGGTAATTCCAGCTGTATTATCCTGCTCTACTGCTATGTGTACATAAAATGAAGGATTTATTTAAGACTTGTCATACGGGTACATTATGTTCTGAACTACTTGTTGACAGGTGAATGCCTATTACAAGGTTCTCCAAGAATTGCACCCTTCAATTTTGTGGTATTCTGAAGGATTCCTGAACTCTCATTAATGTGAAAGTACATGGGTTTCTGTTTTCTTCTTTTCAGTGTGAATGAGTGTTGGTATTTCCATTATAATCAAGCCACGGCTTGAATTAAGAATGCTAACAATAAGCCTTCACCATGATGAGCACGCATTTTCAGAAGATGGTACAACAACATTTCAAGAAGTTTTTAGCTAGGTAACATGAGTAAATGTGTGTCTTAGGTAGACAGTGGTATTCCATCTCAATGAAATATTTAAAAGGGTGAGAGAGACAGCAAGCACTGCCTTGCTGACACCAAAGAAAAAACAATCTAAAATGCTTTTCACATAAGGTGCATAAGTATAACTAAAGGAAAAAAATGAGAATATATGGCTACATGTACAATTAAGAAATGAGAGCAGTCTATTTCCAGGATATATCAAGTTATTTAATTTGCATACAGATGTTTTTGACAATGCAAATCTTCAGAAAAAAGTATCATGAATATATTATCCATTGTCAGGTAGTGTTATTGTATTTCAGTTCAATATCACTTCTGACTTCAGGAATATTTAAAGTTTGGAATAATTAAAGTCTGTAACAGCAGCTTATTTATAGTGCCTCTAGTTCTTGTTTTATAAGTACAGATGTGTAGTGCAAATATTTTTATTTAAATGTATCTGATTATTGAAGGTAACATAACAGTAGCAACTAGCTCTTTTTCAAGTACAGCTCAGTTTTAAAAGAGAAAAGTATAAAATGAAACGGAATATAAGAACACAAGATGCACATAAAGGAAAAGACATGAAACAGAGATTGAGAAGGTATGACAGTACTGTGTAATGTCAGCTACTCTACTATCCAAGCAGAAACACTAGTAATATATAGACATTGCCTGGAACAAACTTAATAGTTGGTAGAGTATTCCTAGTACAAAACAAAAAACATAATGCTGTGCAGTACTCATATTAAAATATTCCGTAAGAATGTATTTGCATTGCTGCTTACTGCGTTTACTTCTAACAGTAGTAATATGAGTTTAGATATCAGAAAAATTCTTAGTAAAACATCACATGCATACAACAGCTATAGTCGTGCAAATGGTTTAAGTGAGGAGGTGTACAAATTTTAGGTGAAGGGTTATATCTTCAGTATAGAGCAAAAAGTAGGACATGCTCTCAGGAAGAGAATGTTAAAAATTACAGAGGAGAAGGCAATAATTATTTTCTAACTTTTACTAATAAGTTTCTTATGGCCAGTGTTGGGCAAGCCATCTGGATGGTCCTTAAAGTTCCTATCACTAAGTATTTTACTGGGAGTTTATGCATTCATTCAGTCTTTATATCTGGAATGATCTTCATTTTAAATTCCAAATATGTGACCCTATCAGTCCACTTTATTGCACTGCAGAGCAACAATCTCCTATCCAAATGCTTACCTTGAAAGGGGAAGTTGCTTAAACAGCATTGTGTTGTATGCTAGAGCCATTTTTTTATATTGCATGAGTCCATCAAATGAAGTTCTCATTTGTATAAACTATCTATCTATCTGGGTTCATGGTAAATGATTGAATGACTACAACATCGAACTCCAGTTCATCGATAAGAAAGCATCAAACTTTTAATCATCGAAAGCTAACTTTGTCGAATCTCAACACATCAAATCACAATAGTTAGCGAACAGCTGCATATAAGTTAGAATGAATATAAATATTTACTACCATCATGTTATACATATCAAAAATAACATGTAAAATGGTAACGTCACAACTGTTGGCCAGCTAGTGGGATTCAATACACTGAGATTCGACAAAGTCAGCTTTCTATAATTAAAATATTTGATGATTTTGTCTCGATGAACTGATGCTCGATGTATTAGTGTTTTAGTCATTCGATCATTTAACATAAAAGCATCTATCTATCTATCTATCTATCTATCTATCTATCTATCTATCTATCTATCTATCGATCTATCTATCTATCTACCTACAGGTGTGTGTGTGTGTGTGTGTGTGTGTGTGTGTGTGTGTGTGTGTGTGTGTGTGTGTGTGTGTGTGGTTGATTACTCAAGAAGAAATATCAAGGAAGAGGAAGGTTATCCAGACACTAATCAAGCCTTTGATGCTGCTGCATAGACCGTACTCTGTGTAATCCCAGGTGAACATGGAGATGGAGATAGAGATAATATAAATGGTGTAAAAAAGTTGCTAGACTGCCAACAGTAATACAGAATGTGAATTGTGTATCAAGTTAAGAAAGTTAAATAATTATACATTTCAAAAAATGAATAAGTTGTTGATAGTGCATAGGATGTTGGGAGATGCAGTAATGGTAATGATATACATTCTAAAAAAAAAAACAGGAAGAAAGGAGAAGGCATCACTGGCAACAGGAAGAACTTGTTAGATCAGACATGAGGAAGTTGTAATTATACACTAATGGCTCATTGTCACTCAAAAACATGGACTCTGATTGGACAGCCCAATCTGCATGCTGGTTGTAAATTGAGCCTATACCAGCAGACAAAGGTCTGATGCCAAATGACCATTGATCGGGCAGACTTTTCTACCTGCATATGCATAGAAGACAGGGCAAAATACAAAAAAATCAGGTACATTCTGCAAAATTAAAGAAGCAGAAACACCTTGTAGTTTTGCACTGTCCCTCCTAAAAACTCTGCAGACTCCCTTACCTCTCAACCATCCACATTTTACAGAATATCCAGATTTTTACCTGATAGTTTTTGTCTGTTCCTCATAAAAAAATATTTTCTGGTAAGGCACTGTGGATTGAAGTCATTAATTAATAATAGAGGTTTCAGGTTTGAGCGTCATATCCTTCTGAAGATGGACATTAACACTAAACTTCTTATTCCAGGAACTTTCTAAGAACAATATTTGAAAATCTGTCCCTATTTTTGTACGTTTCCCCCTCCATTATTCTTGCATTAACAATATGTCAGTATGTCGGCTAGAAAAAAAAACAAAACAAAACAAAACAAAACAAAAAAAAACAGTACCAGAGATTCTCATTCCTCCATTACTTCTCCTGCACTGCACTGATGTACTGTGCAAGCATGGAATGTAAGCCCCATATGCATGTGTATTAAATCAGGAAAAAAGGAAGAATATAAAGGAATACTACAGTACCCTTATACAAAAACAATGGGCCAGATTCATGAATGACTTGTTTCTGTGCTGCTATCATATGTGTGTCACATATTCAGTAGAGGTAAACAGCACAGTATGCTAATTAAAACATAAACAGTGAAACTGCATGCAAATGAACCAATTCAATACAGTATCATTATCAGGAATCCTTTCGTAATTCACACATTAATTTCATTTGTTTGTCACAATGCACATTACTTCCTACTGTGGAAGATGCTGACCATACACAGCTCTATGGAATATACTGCATCTTGGTGGGGGATTGCATCTGTTCTTGTCTATTGCCACAATAACTGTGACAGGCAGAGGTGACTTACACAGGGGTATTATGTACCTCACTGTCTGCTCCCACATTTGTAACACCACACATGCTTACATATCGGATCCATATCTATTATAATATTAAGGTGCATAATTCCCTTCAAGGGTAATCCTCCTCATACATATGTTAGGACTCTTTTTGTGGCACACACAGTTAATGCACAGGTCAGTGTTAACATTGATGGCATGGGTTCAATTTTTGCAAAAGGTGACTGTAGCTTCTGAGCCATTCCTATTTTCTTACATGTTATATGGATATAATGTGCACTGTGCAGATATCCCATAACGTATGTACTGTCCTTGCGAACTGTCATCTCAACTCAGCATGTCAATGACATTCATATGTCATATAATTCCCATCCGTTACAATTTGATGTAGTGTAACTGTCAAATCTTAAAATATCATGTCTGGTTTTATTTACCTACATTTGCTGAGGAATAGTGACCATCATTATTTATTCTAGCATACATATTGTGAAATTGTATTCTTACAAAGTTGTCTTTTTGACATAATCACCTTCACATCAATTATCATACTAGCCTTGCAGCATTTATCCTCCGCTCTGACATATTTCTGTATACATCTCTTTGATTTCTGTGCACATTGTCCTCATTAAACATTTCCTGTCTGGTAACCATGTATTGTTGTTTCCCTTGCCATTTCACATCCCCTCTTACTTATTTCTGCATTCACGTTACATTTATGTGCACAGTACACTCAGTATACTTTCCCTGCCTGTATACAGCGTGCATTATTTCCCCTGTGTAGCTCTTTGTGCTATCCTTGCGACCACACATAACAGGTTTGCCCCTAGGCAAGCCACTTTATTTACTGTGTGTGCTTGCGTTGCTCAGCATGGTTTTCTGGTTGACAACACTGCTGCTGCTGCCCATGGAAACATGCTTGTATTTGTGCTCACATGACGAGCAGCATGCACATGCGATTAATGCTGCTGATCCTTGCACGTAAACATGTAGGCTTCACACGGAGTCTACACAATTGTTCTTGAATCCCAGGGATTATTTACAAAGTAATTTCTTTCTTAAATAATGTCATTGTACAATAGCAATAATCCATTCTTTTGTATGGGTACATCAGGATTTATACATGTACAGCCCTGGATTATTGTTTAATTAACTAAGCTACTATATGGTTGGAATGTATGGTGGTAGAATGCATGGAATTTTTTTTTTTAATTAATGATTTTTATTTCAATATGTAGTAACACAGACTTTATTAATGATTCACATGGGCAGCACATTAGAATTGCAAATGTGTATATATGAAGTTTTCACCTAAAATTGTCATTAACCTCTGGGTACATGTAATGCAGATCATTCCTAAAAATGAAACTCATAGAAAGGGAATGGATGAAATGCTTCTTCAATACAGTGCTTACGGCTTTTTTCAACATTACAAATGATTCCCCATAAAAGTACATCCCAGACATTCACATAAATATGTAGATTTTAAAATCATTCATTATCTGTCATTCAGTAAATGCTATCAGGATGTCATTACAAACTTTTTCATAGGAATGCAGGGCAACTCAAGGCATCATGATAGTCACTTTATAAAAAAATGCAGAACTGTTAATTCAACAATATCATCACCATTTGCAAGATTTATTTATTAAGAGCATAAACAATACCTATGGTTGTATTAAACTCATTGAAATACAATATTTGAAATATGTGGTGAATTAATTTGAGTATCCTAGCCATGGATGTAATCTAAAAAGCTGTGGCATGATTACCTGATGTGAAGGATACTTATAAGTACATAAAACATATTTTAAAAGCAATTGGTTATTGTTGCTATAATACTTGCCAGGAGTGGGAGTTATACAGGGATTTATTCCTGACTAACCCAGATTTATCCCAAGGGCGACTCTCAGGTTATCAATCACATGGCCTGTGGTATGCGTTATAAAGATTTTACCCTACTGACTTATGTAATATTTCAGATTTAGCTGGTTTTATTTCCACAGTATTTGAGTACTGAGCATGTGCTGTTGAGCACATGACAGTACTTGTGTGTCATTAAAATTTAGTAATGTACACTATAGAAGTACTTCTTCACATAGCACACATGGTAATTCATCTTTAGAGTCTACAAGATATATGCCAGTAAGATACATGAGTTTTGATTGGGGAGGGGGAGAGAATGCTTTTACTAAAAGTTGCAGTATTATTAGGTAAAAATCTAGCAGAAATGACGTTATGTGAAAAAGCAAATGTCCATGGATGAATGTATAATTATTCTACCAGGTCTGCTGTATATTTTGAGGCACTGATTTGCCAGGCTGTATCACATAACACATACATGTTAGCTGGTACAGGACATAACATCTTATACACTGTTTGTGCTCATTGCTGTCTAATCCTTCAGTATCACATTACACAGTTAAGACCAAACTCCACTGTTTTGTGCTAAACAATCTATCACTAAATAGTGCAAATATATGTCAATTAATGTCCAGGATACCTGACAGATAACACAGAGTAATAAGGCTGTCAACTGTTAATCTTTAACCAAAGGGTACATGGTTTGATTTTTTCCACCTCGGTTTGTCTGCTATATGACTCTGAGCAAGTCATTTAACCAGACAGTGCTCCCAGGTCACCCCAGAAAAGGGGCACTTTTATCCAATGGGCTTACCACATTAAAAATGCATATATAAAGAAAGTTGCTGATGTGTACCACGCCAAGAATGTGGCATTGCTCAAGGGATATTAAGATATCACCTTACAAATGCTGGCCTGCAAGAAAATTGGCATGCCTATTTTTGTTGGAAAGATGGTGTAGAATTTTTGGCTCTAAGTGAATTAGAGGCAGTGGTGTTGCTCAAAAAATATGGAATACTCCCAACAGCGCAGTTTACCTTGAGTACTTACACACCTTAAAGGCATTCAGTAGAAAAATCATATTTTGTTTCTGTTCAGACTGCGGTAATTCAAATATGTTTTTTTTACATTTTACAGTGCCTGAAGACTTATTTAATTACTATAAAATGTCGTAAAGTGACAAAGTGATGAAATGAGTGGCTGGCTGGCAATACTTACTTGACCATCAGAATGCTGATGCCTGACTGACAAAGCACATGAATTATGCAAAAATGAGTATCCAGGTACTTCTCAATTATTTAAATTATGGCAAGTATTCTCCTGTAAACTACGTCTGAGCAATATTGCATTAGTATACTTCTATTATATGCTGTGTTGTCTTTATGGATTTAAATATGTATTATATGCAAAACAGATTGCATTGTAACAACAGGCTGTGCTAAGTTTAAATAAATTGTTTTGAGTGAAATACAAGGTGACACAAGCAATCTGATGAGCAAGTTAATTGCTTTATTAACTGCAATTTTAAAATTGATATGATTAATGAATTAACACTTCATGTGTGTTTGAGCTAAGAAACCTTACAAAATGTAATAAAAAATTAGGTATTTAAATTCCCATATCCCATATTATTACTTGCACCATCACCATAGCAATGACCAGTACCAAACATTATTATAACAAATTGATTTGCTTCCATTACAGTAATAAAGAGTTTGACCTACACTGCTAATCACTGCAGGATGTATATCTGAACGCTGTCTGAATATGGTTTGTAGAAATGTTGAAAACATGTTTTTTCATCCACATTTGATACTATTGTCAATTCAATGGCTTGCTTAGCTCTAAAGTTATTTCTTTTCAAAGATGAAGATGAAATAGTAACTGAGGTACTGAGAAAAAATAAATGGTCTCAAATATTTTAGTTATCAGTAGAGAATGGCAGCCCTTTCTCTGTACTTGGTGTCTATTACAAACTCTTAGGTTCATAGGTTCATAGGTAGGTACTAGACTATTGGCCCAAGGGCCTAAGTAAGCCTAGCCAACAAGGTTCCCTGGCTTACGCTACCAAAGAAAGTTAATTTCTTGTGCTCCTGTCGAGCAGAGCCACAGAAGTGATCCCCATGGTGTATTTCCTATTTCCCATCCACTCATCAAGATTTTTCTTGAAGAGTGCTAATGAGGAACTTTGCTTGACATAGATGGGTAGCTTGTTTCAGAGTATAGGAAGTCTCTGGGACAGAAATCTATCCCTCCAGCATGTCCTGTTTACTGTGGTGACAAGGTTTAGGTCCCTAGAGCGTATAGCTCAGAGGGATTGGGATTTCTTTAGGTGTAGCATGTCCAACAGCTCTGGGTTTAACATAGCTTTATATGTTAGGTAGAGATCTCCTCAGAGTAGGCGATATGCAACAGAGTAAAGCTGGAGTTTTTTGAGACGTTCAGTGTAGGGCATCTGTTTGAGGCCAGTAATCCTCTTTGTGAGGTACTTCTGTGGCCTTTCCAGGTGCTGCAGATGTCTTGTGAGGTACATTCCAAAAGGGGTGTTGTACTCTATAATGGGTCTAAGGAGTGCCGAGTAGAGGGAAACAATTACCTCTTTTTTCCTGGATGAGAACCCTTTTGGGATGAGGTGTACCACATAGAAGGATTTCCTGACTACTGTGGCAATGTGATTATCAAAGGAGAGACTACTGTCCACCTGGGTCCCTAGATCTCTTATCACTCATTTGGCGTTAAGAAGACTGCCGTTTATGTTGTAGTTCATGGCTACAGAGTTTTTACCAAGGGGGATGACAATGCACTTTTCGGCATTAAACTTGAGGCCATGGCTCTGTCACAAGGCATCTGTCTCAGTGAGACCCTTCTGCAAGATGCCCACCTCATTTGGGGATTCAACTATGGCTCCTAGTTTGCAGTAATCTGCAAAATTCATTAGCCAGAGGCTTTCTGTGTTAGCTTGTACTTCAGAGAAGTAGATACCAAACAGGAGAGCTCCCAGGACTGAACCCTGTGGGACTCCGCTTGTCAATGGTCTGAAGCCTGATTTGGAGTCTGCAACTTTTACAGTGTGGGTTCTGTCAGTGAGCCAGTTGGCAACCCATCTTGTGACAGAGATTTATACCAAGTTTAGTGACTTTATCTATAATTCCAGAATGAGGGATGGTGTCAAAAGCCTTGGCAAGGTCAAGATAGGTTGTGTGAACCACCTTACCCTCGTCTACGGCTTTGGTTACTGCCTCAAAGAAGTCGATCAGGTTCAGAAGGCATGATCTGCCTTTCACAAACCCGAACTGGGTGGGTTCCAGAGTTTGGAGCTTACAATGTCTTTGTTTATGAGTTCCATGATGATACATTCCATGGCCTTGCAGACCAGGCTCGTCAGGCTAATAGGGTGATAGTTCCCAGGATCAGTGGTGTCTCCCCCTTCATGGAATGGGATAACTGTTGCTGTGTGCTATTCAGTGGGCACAAAGCCTGACACGAGATTATAATTGAACATGGTGCTTAGTGGAGAACCAGTTCGTTTTGAAGTTCATGTAAAACGCAGCCTGGGATTTTGTTCGGTCCCATGGATGCTGTGTTTTTGGTTTTAGAAAGTGCAGCTTTTACCTGCATAGATGTGATTACAGGGACTCTGGATTCTTCCTGTATAGACATGGGCTCTTTAGGGGGTGAGAGGGGGGTAAATGTAGCTCTGAACCTATCTGCCAGGATGTTGGCAATATCAGTTGGTTCTGTAATTTCATGCCGTTGTGCTGTAACTCAGAGCAGATCTGGGTGTTGCCATTGAGATTCTTGACATAGCTATAGAATGCTTTGTGGTTGCCCTTAGAATCAGTGGCAATTTTGTTTTCATAGCTAGCTTTGGAGGATCTTATAAGGGATCTCAGCTTCTTACTGAGGCTGACCAGGGAGCTCCTCCACTCATGGGATTTTATTCTCTTTTGTAACAGTTTCTTCCTTCTTTCGTAGAGCTTGTTTATGGCAGAGGACCACCAAATTGGCTTCCTTTTTTTGGAGGATAGCGTCTTGGTTCTGTTTAGGATAGCATGATCCATGCACTTGTGTAAGTGCTTATAGAGTGCAATTGTGTAGGATTCAGCAGTTGTAACTGTATTGTCCATCTGCATGGGTGTCATGAAGTTTGCCACTTCTGTCTTAAGAAGCATGAAGTTGGCTTTGGAGAAATTTTTTACTGTGGTTTCCTTAATGGTGAGTGGGGGTGGGATGTGGATATATAGGGTGATTAGCTTATGGTAGGACCTGACCAACGAGGAGTAGACTTCAGGTGTGGAACACTGGTCACTCATGTTGGTAATGACTAGGTCTATAATATTGTTGCCCCTGGTGGGGGTGTGGATAAGTTGATCCAGGGCATTGGAATTTATGAATTCCAGAAAGCATTGGGTGAAGGAGTTGGTAGATGAGTAGTTTTCCCAGTAAATGGTGGGGTAGTTGAAATCGTCAATTATTAGGGTGCTTGCTTGAACCCTAATATTTTCCAGTATGTCAAGAAAAGAAGAGTGGGAAACCTGGGGCATGGTGGGGGATCTGTAGCAAGCTACAATTAGGATTGCATTTTTGCACAGAGTTAGTTGCACTTGGATAACCTTGGATGCATTATACTGCGCCACTAGCGTGTGGATATCCTTAATGAATATGGACACACCTCCATCTTTGGTGTTCTAGTCCAGGTTAGATGACCGAAAAGTGTGGTATGAGTTATAGCCTGGAAATGCAGGGGTGCTCTCTAGAGCCTTGAACCAGGTATCAGTCACTGCACAGATATCGATGTTCTCCATTTTAAGGAGTGCCTCGAGTGAGTGCATTTTGAGATTTAGACTTCTAGCATTGAGTAGCATTACCCTCAGTTTTTGCTTGCCTGTTCCTGTTACAGTGGTGAATTTGTCATTTGAACCTTGCCTAAAAAAGTCACTATAGGGGTGGCAAGAACCTTAGCCAGTATCTGGAATCCCAGGGGCAACAGGTCCAGGCCATCTCTGGCAAAGCAGGGTCTATATCAGAACACTGAAAGTTCACATTTTCAAATGTTCTTACATCGACCACTAATCAGCGAATGCTGACAACATCGAACATTCAGAACAGGGAATTTTTTCCTAGGGAAAAAATTTGCTGTTCCAAAACACATACACAACACAAGCACACCAAACAAACAACAATCCACACACATACACCAAAAATCTTACAGCTAACCCTACACTAAACTGTACAAACACAACTAACTATCCATTTACCTTAACCCAAACCCTAACCCTAAGGTCTGTCACTATCGCACACTCACCTCACCTGTGCCTTAACCCTAACTCACTTAACCCGCCCTATCCCTCATGTCCCCACAATCGCACACATACCTCCCTCGTACCCTAACCCTAACTCACCTAACCCATGCCCAATCGCACACTTACCTGAACCTGACCCGTAATTTTCCACCACAGCGCTGAAAATAGCAAAACAACAGAAACTGACAACCAAATTCTTTCCCTAGGAAAAAATTTGGTTATCTGTCATTTTGCTATTTTCAACGTTTGCTGAATAGGGGTCGATGTAAGAACATTCGAAAGTATGAACTTTCGGTGTTCTGATATAGATCCAGCAAAACACTGTGGTCTGTCGATCATGTCATCTCAGGCAGACAGATACTGGATCCCCTTAGAATGACAACAGAAGCTTAGCCAATTGCTGAAGTCAATCATTTTGTCCTTGTACTGCGGTATCATTCTGGGTGATGGCAGGATGCTAGTCAGGGCTAGGGTCATACCTGCCTGGGCTACAAGATTGGAGAGCTCTTCCATGTCTCTTTTCATGTAGTCCAGGGAGGTACATCTCAGGTCGTTCACACCAACATGGACAATGACAGAGTCATATTTGTACTTGTTGTGGAGTGACCTGAGTGTGTGGGTTATGTGGCAGATCATGGCATCCAACATGCAGCTGACAGTAACCTTCTCCTTGTTTAGCCTGGTGAGTGGGACATCAGTAGGCCTGACTATAGAGTCACCTATGACTAGTGTGTTGGGTATGTTGGTTTGTCTTATGGGCTGTGGTTCACTGGCACAGTGAGTCTGTGGACTATGTGTCATTTGGGTTGTGTTGGGGGGGTGGAGGTTGCTTGCGTTTCTGCTTTGGAGGTCTCTGTTGCTTGAGCAGATTATTACTGAGAGCCTCTGTGAATGCTTTTTTGTTTCTATGTGTGGATTTTGGTGGTGTAGGTTTAGTCGGACTATGTGATGAGTGTGGTGCAAGTGTTTACCTTCTCCTCTTGAGTGCCAATTTCAGTCTTGGTTGGAGAGAGTTTTAACTCCAGTTTGGCTAAATAAGTGCATCTCTCACAGGTTGTGGTGCTGGGTGGTAGGAGGAGAGGGTTGTCTGTGTACATGCGGCAATTGCTTCATTGCCTCAAGATGCCCAAATTCATCAAATAGACAGGAGAGAACACTGGGATATGACCCTTGGACATGCCTAAATAAAAAACTACTTTCCTCTAGACAAGTGAGGAAAGTGAGTATAAGAGCTGTTTTTCTCTAAGTAAGTGTGGAAAGTAAGTACAAAAACTGTTTTCCTCTAGGTAAAGAGGAAGGTTGAGTGCTGTAGTAATTTGTAGCTTATTTAGTGCTAACAAGTTCTGAACAAGTGCTGAGTACAAATAAGCAAATTCAAGTGCTAAAACTAAGAATCTGTACCTGGATCTTGTGGTAGGTAGGGTATCTAGTACTTACCACTCCTACTGATAAGCTAGAATGCTTCCCTCCAGCAGAGAAAGGCTTGGGGGGCTCAGAAGCTTCTAAACAGTCCTGGATACAGCAAATATGTATCTGAACTAGACTAGTAACAGGAAATGTGAGACACAAGTGCAAATGTGGGCTTTTAAACCAGAAAGTTGAAAGAGATGGAAAACTGCCCTAAACGGCCAATAAACTACAATTTCTGGGCCAGAAACCACTCTTGTGGGAGATAGGCTACCTAGTGCTTACCACTCTCACTGATAAGCTAGAAGGCTTCCCTCCAATACAAAAAGGCTTGGGGGGGCTCAGAAGCTTACAGTCTTCCATAGAGATTTATGTCTAGCATTTGTTGCATGACAGATCCAACTCTATGTAATATCCTTTTCTTTGTATAACCAAGAGCATATTAAGTATTTAGTTAAAACCTTCTTCAGCAGATAAATAAGACACATTGTTATGATAGATTCATATCCATACAAATTTCCACTGCATTTTATTTAACATTTGTTAACCGGGAAAGTCCGACTTTGAGCAAAGCCAATTTTCAGTGGAGGCCTGGGGAGAAACACTCCAGATGCATGTCTTTCTAATGTGGAAGGAAACCAGAGCACCCAGAGGAAACCCACACGAACACAGGGAGGACATGCAGACTCCACACAGAAGGCATCCCAGCCGAGAATCAAACTGGAGAACCTCTTGCTGTGAGGCGACAATGCTACTGCTGCAGCGCTCGACATCCATGTCAGGCAGAGTAGCACCCTCGCCACCTTCAAGGTAAGCCTAGATAATTGGGCAGCCATCCTCAGATTCTTTCCCAGTCTATCTTGTCTTGCCTTCCTTGAGGTTAGAGATAAATTTTTAATAAGGTTTTTTGTCTAGGCTTGAAATTGTTAGTACACCATTTCCCTGCTACTTACCTGTGAAACTTAGAACACACTAGATTACATTTCTGGATAAATGGGATTGTGTTGAGC
Organism: Protopterus annectens; assembly: GCF_019279795.1. Classification (NCBI taxonomy): domain Eukaryota; kingdom Metazoa; phylum Chordata; order Ceratodontiformes; family Protopteridae; genus Protopterus; species Protopterus annectens. The sequence continues at coordinate 242,445,040 of NC_056744.1, forward strand.
TTTTAATAATTAAATAATAATAATATCTGCTGACCTCCACAAAGGTACAAAGATGAGAAATGAAAATGGAGTATAAGACGACTTGGAATAAAACATTACATCTGGAGAAGTACAGTTTTTTTTGTCATCTTTCACTTTATGTCAATGGTAAAGAGCTTATGTTGCAGATTCGATACTTTACCAGGTGTACCACTCAAAAGAATGTGTTGCAATAATTGCAAACGCAAAAATATGCAATGTGAAATTTTACTTCTATCAAGTAACACCAAAGGCAGTGCTCTTCTTCACCTTAACTTGGCGGGCAACATCTGTTTTTGCTGGTTGTCTTTTCATTTTGTTTGGATCATCATTTTCATTACATGAAGGCAAAGAACACAGCACTGCAACAGTCCAGTCTATTTGTACTGTACTTTATGGTAGCGAGTGGTGTGGAGAGTCATGGAAACAAAGAGTTGACTGCATCAAGGCTAGCATCTGAGGCCTTTACAGTACGAGAATGGTTAGTGTTGTCCCTCCTGCACAATAAGTAGGATGTAAGACTCTGACCTGGCCAATATTCAGTGCAGCATTCAAATGTACATTGTTGTTTTGTAAAATGCATCAGATTTTTTTCTGTTCAAAAATATTATATAAAGAATAACTATATAACAAAGTTCAGAACATAATGGTAAAGTTCAGTGCAAATAAGGTAAGATTAAAAGATCAGTTTTCTGCAACAAATTAAAGCCCCATCTTACCTATTGTCTATATCCGTAATTACATTTATCCCTATCAGCAGAATCTCCTTTCTCCATTTCCATCTTGGCTTAGTTCTTAGAATACCTTTCTGCTACTTTATAAATATAATGTTCTATATGATTATTGTTATTCTCCTTAAATTCCTGCATCCAAAAATCCCAGTCTCTCATTGTTTCTTGACCTTCCACCCTATTTCATCATCATCATCCCTTTCCACTTTGAATTATAGTTTTATGCTTGTGCTATGTATAGGAGCCTTAATTGTGTAGCTCTGAAATACCCCTTCAAATCAGGTAATCTCAATCCATCCTGTTCTACTGGAAGAATCCACTTATCCAACTTGACTCTTGCTGTCTTCCCCTCCCAGATATAGTCCTTCATCTCTTTATTAATTGCTATCCACAACTTCTCTCCTGGTTGATAAAAATGTGCCTATCTTATGTATAAGACTAATGGGACTAAAAGCATTTGAACTGCTTGTATCTTACTATCCATATCCATAAAACAAAGCTTCAATTTTCTCAGTTTTTGTATTATCTTTTGTTTAGTCTCTTCCCACATATCCTTAGTTGCCACTCCAAAATCATTTTAATCCATACTCCTAAATACTTCATTTTATCAAGTTTCGATAAATGTGGATATTGCTGAACCAACTCTTATGTGAGTACATAATTATCAATATTGTCTTTGTTTTAGCTTCGTTAGTTTTGTACCTTTAAAATATTTGAAACTGTATCAAAATGCTCCACAACACTGTAATGTCTCTTTCTGCTTTTGTCAGGTATAAAATAATACTTCTGCAAATAGATCCAGCATTTTTTATTACTATACCAATTATATCCTTGAATTTTAGAGTTCCTTATTTTCTTGGCCAATGGTTCTTAACATAATGCAAAAGAGAACGAGGACACCCCTGCCTGCTTCCTCTGCTCAAGCAGAAATTATCAGAGAGAGCACCACCCACTTTAATTTTGGCCTCCGATCCCTCATATATCCTGCTAATCAACCTTATAAATTTTTCAAAAAAATGCAAATGCTTTCATTGTCCTGCTCAGCTTACTCCATCAAATGTTTTCTCAGCATCAAGATCCAACAGCAACAATGGTGTTTTTTTTTATATTCTGCTTCCCTCTGGATCATCAGTGTTCTGTTAATATTGTAAAATGCTTGCCTCCCCTCCACAAAACCACATTGAGCCATATTTATCAATGTGGCATTACTTTTGCCATTCTTTTAGCCATTATAGACATAAACAGTTTATCATCATGGTTTAGGATTGAAATGGGCCTGTATGAAACTGGATCTGCTGGATCGTTACCCTCTTTAGGTATTACAGCTACCACTGTTTTCTTCCAGGATATTGGTACTTCTCCTTCTCTTAAAATACTGTTAAAACATTCCAGATTGTTATCAGTTTCCTCCACCCCTAGCTTCTTAACTTCCACAGGAATACCATCTATTCCCAGAGACTTTCATGTAGATTGGTTACACATCACAATTTTTATCTCATCTCTACCTATCCTAACCATTAGTAATTGAGCCTGATCTACCTCTAACCTTGGCATATTTAATTCTTCCATAAACATTTCCATGTGCATCATTTTTTGATTTCCATATTTCTCTGCTCTATAGAGACTTTCATAGAATTTCCGAAATATTTATAATACCTCTACAGGATCCCTTGTTACCTTCCCTGTTATAGATTCCCTAAGCTTGGTGACAGACCTTTCTACTTTCTGACGTCATTGTGCTAAACGTTTTTCTGTTCTAGTGTTATCAAAAAATAGTGGCCTATCAGCAATCTTTCTAAACTCATGCATATTATTTAGGCAATCCCTTATTTTCTGTTTAGCATTCTACAGTTGATCCTCTTCTTGTTCCCTGAGATTCCCCCTATTCTGCAATATTTTAACATTTGGCAGTCCAGGTATTGGGAGCAAATAACTAGAGAAGGAAAGATGATAGAATGATAAGACACCAATAATGTATTTTCAGGTTAGAGATTGCCTTCTCTATCAAGGATTGATATCAGAGTATAGGCAAAGAGAAAGAAATAGGGGGGTCATAAATAAAAGACCAGCACTAATAGAGTTTTTAGTATAATCTAGAACAGAAGCTGCTGTTAAAAAGGAATAATTAGCAGAGCATATAAAATATTGAATGATAACTATAAGAATCAATCAAAGGAGGTTAGAAAGGATTGGGAAGAGAGATTGGATAAGCAACTCACAAACAAACAATTCTCCCAAATATGCAACAAAATCTAGAAGATTTAGGACTTTTGCTTGGAGGTGTTTAAATAGATATTTTTATACCCCAAGTAGACTCCAGAGATTTCTTTCCTCAGGTAGACAACAAATGTTAGAGGTGTGATGAGGAAGAAAGAGTAATTATGTTAAGAACCATTGGCCAAGAAAATAAGGAACTCTAAAATTTAAGGATATAATTGGTATGGTAATCAAAAATGCTGGATCTATTTGCAGAGGTATTATTTTATACCTGACAAAAGCAGAAAGAGACATTACAGTGTTGTGGAGCATTTTGATACAGTTTCAAATATTTTGAAGGTACAAAACTAATGAAGCTAAAACAAAGACAATATTGATAATTATGTACCCATGTAAGAGTTGGTTCAGCATTATCCACATTTATCGAAACTTGATAAAATGAAGTATTTAGGAGTATGGATTAAAAATGATTTTGGAGTGGCAACTAAGGATATGTGGGAAAAGACTAAACAAAAGATAATACAAAAATTGAGAACATTGAAGCTTTGTTTTATGGATATGGATAGTAAGATACAAGCGGTTCAAATGTTTTTAGTCCCATTAGTCTTATACACAAGATAGGCACATTTTTATCAACCAGGAGAGAAGTTGTGGATAGCAATTAACAAAGAGATGAAGGACTCTATTTGGGAGGGGAAGACAGCAAGAGTCAAGTTGGATAAGCGGATTCTTCCAGTAGAACAGGGTGGATTGAGATTACCTGATTTGAAGGGGTATTTCAGAGCTACACAATTAAGGCTCTTATACATAGCACAAGCATAAAACTATAATTCAAAGTGGAAAGGGATGATGATGATGAAATAGGGTGGAAGGTCAAGAAACAATGAGAGACTGGGATTTTTGGATGTAAGAATTTAAGGAGAATAACAATAATCATATAGAACATTATATTTATAAAGTAGCAGAAAGGTATCCTAAGAACTAAGCCAAGATGGAAATGGAGAAAGGAGATTCTGCTGATAGGGATAACTGTAATTAGGGATATAGACAATAGGTAAGATGGGGCTTTAATTTATTGCAGAAAACTGATCTTTTAATCTTACCTTATTTGCACTAAATTTTATATATATATATATATATATATATATATATATATTTGTGTGTGAAATATATGGGTATAAGATGTGTATAAGATGTCACATTAACAGTGAATGTATTCTATTATTCATGAGAAAACTAGCTATTAGTGCATTATATTTAAGCATCACTCCCTTCCTAACAATCTGTCATGATAGTGGTTGCAGTTAGATTCAGTAAAGAGATGTACTTTAAGTGTCTCTCTGAAGCTTTTAGTGGTTGATTGATTTTAATGCCTGACAGGTGGTTCCATGTAGCTAGAGAAGGTTCTTGCACCTACAGCTGTTTTAAATGTAGGGCATACTAGAGAGATTATTGTGTGTTTACTTCTAAATACATACGGGTTATCTTGTAAAGGTTGCTTCAGTTGTGGAGGAGAGGAGTGTGACCACATTCTTGAGCCTTGTAAATTAAAGTACTTAAAAGAAAAGAGGACTTGTGAATCACTGAAAGCCAGCTGGAACATTTTAGCAAATTAGAATGGTGTGTCTTGGAGACTGCTGACTTTATTCTCAGTGGTCAGCATTCTGTGAGCATTGTGGGCTGAATGCATAATGAGAAAACGGGGGCATATTCCAGTTTGGGTATTAAAATATTTTTAGTAATGATCTTGTGTATAGTGGTTAAAAGGAGGGTATGGATTGTGCAACACAGTTTTAATTGAACAAGGATGTTATTAGTTACAAAGTCTGTATGTGTGAAAAAGGAAAGGGTAGTTTCAAGCATTAGGCCTAATTAGCTCTATTCAGTGTCATTAAGTATGATGTCCTAATTAAGATCTGAGGGATACTGGACCATTTCTTGGTTAAGACAAAGACTATGACATTGTTTTTTATTAGGGTTAATTAGTAGTTTGATAGAACTGGACCAAGTGCATAAGTGAGTGAAATTGTGCTGTAACTTGATTGGAAAGTCAGAGGGGCTAGTACTGGATATCAATAGCAGCATATCATCTGCATACATTATTAATTTAAGATTTGGTATTTCGAGGTGGAGATCATTAACAAAGAGAGAGAAGAGGACCTAGCACAGATCCTTGTCGTATGCCTATATTAAGTTTCCCAGCAGTAGAGGATGAGGCATTGCTATGGACTTGGAAGTTTCTGTCATATCGACAAAACCTGTTGGCCATCCTTGAGAATTTTCCCTTTTCCAGACAGTAGTGCAATCTTGGAGTTGGTATATTTAGTTAGGGGGTTGTGGGGGACAAAGACCCCGACTTTGTAGGGTTTAAAAGTTTGTTTTGTTTTTTGTTTGGCCCAGCGATTTTTTCCCCTGGGAAAAAAATTTGCTGAAATGGCTATTCTGAGATTAGTGTTTTTGTTGTTTATTGGTTAGCAAATACGTGTTCAATGAACACGTTTTTCGATAGAGTAAAATAGACACTTAGATATACATTTGTGCTATATTAAGGTTCTTTTAAATTAATTTATATACTTTAAAAATTGGATAGAATTCAATGTATTTCATGATAAACAGAGCACATGTTATTGCATTTTTGTATAGTATGTATAATGATAAAATTGCACTTTTTTTAAAAATCAAAACTTTAAAAGGAAGTGATTATGGCAAGTTTTATTCTGATGAATTTCTAGGTTTACAGAACAAAAGCATTAATTCTGTTTTCATTAAATATGAAACACTGCACTGACATTTTTTCTTCATTTTTCCTTATTTTCCTGGTTGCCAAAGTGATTTGATGTGTTCATGATATTTGTTCCATGGTGTTCTACTGTTATTCTCAACATATAGCATCCCCAGGTGTTTCCCATTTTTCAAACTATTTTCTTTACTGTTCTCTGTATTTTGTTCCCTATTCCTTGTGCTGCTTTCTCTTCCTCCACCATTTTAATCACTTTTTTCCAGGGTCATTTGCATACTTCAAACCATTCTTCCCTTATTCATACTTCCTGAAGTCCCTCATTGATTCTTTGCTTTCTTTGTGCGTGACTTCTTCACATTTATTTTTACATTTTTCTTGGTTTATGTTAACCCAGTTGCCTAGGATGCTGTCTTCACATTTTCATACTCATAAGTCCATAGGTCTATATGTACTTACTAGACTATTGATTCATGAGAATCTTAACAACCCTATCCTTATATTCTCATGGCAGTTTTAACCCTTAGATTTTATATATGAATAACTCAGAGATGGGCTGAACAAGGATATTTTGGGACATTTACACAATTCCCTTACTCACGACAGACATGGGGGCTAAACCAGGGATGAATTTCTGGTTTCCTATCAATTTATCTAAATTATATTTAAACAGAGTGACAGAAGTACTTTGCTTTATGCCATTGTCTTAGTAGAAGATGGTTCCATAAAATCAATATTCTTTGCGATACAAACATATCCCTCCAACATGTTCCATTTATTTTGCAAACAACATCCTTTGAGTTATCTATAGTTTCCAGCCTCTTTTTTCCTCACCCTTCTGTAGTTACTATCACCTCAGCTTTCCTCATCATGTTTGTATCTACATGGATGATCATGTTCTTTTATATTCCACTTCAGTAGTTTTCCACAGTTTCCCCTCAGCCATTCATAAAATTCTAGCAGGTATCATTCTGGCAAACTTGATTTATCATGTTTTATCTTATTTACTGCTTCTATCACTATTACTGCTGCTGTAAGTTTCACATCCAGACTTTCTCCTAGCACTGATGTTATTAAGTATGTTTACATTTACTACTTCCAATTCCAGTGCATTGCCTTTCCCTACCCCCTGTCATTATAAAGCTCTGCATAATATCCCCTGACTATTTTCCCTGATATTCCAGTCTTCTTTTCTTCCCCCCACTCCTTCTCTTTTAAGCTTTTTTTATCTCTCCTGATTTCCTTGCTGCTTTATATTTCTTGACTAATTGCATTTCGGTGGTTTCTCTTGTCCTCCCCAGTAGCCATTGCAGCACTATAATTGGATGTTTTCTGTCCTGATTTTCCTTCCCATTTTTACTCTAAAGTCTACTTCCCAGTGTGCAAGCCTCTGATCTGGTGTCTCCATCCCACCACTCACATTCCATTTCCTCTAATTTCTACCCTATATGTTTTATTTTTGTTTCCTCTTTTGCCCTTCTCATATCTTCTGTCTACATTATTTTTTCCTCTTACAGCTGCCTTCATTTCATCCCACTCTGTTAGGTGCTCGCTGTCTGCTTATCTTTTCATTTCTTTCCCTTTCCCTCTTATTTTGTGTGCTCATTCTTCCCTTAATTTGTCCCATTTGCTTTCTCTTGCCTTCATTTTTGTTTGTTCTATTCCCACAGCTGGTTTCTTGTCCCTTCTGGGTTTATCAGCTTGAGGCTAGCTTCATAACATTCTTTCCTACTTCTTTTTTCTGTGCCTTTGTGCAGAAGGATACCTTTATCTAGCTAATTCATACTTTCCCATCAGTCATTGATTATCTTGCATACTGTTTGCCTATGCAGTCAGCATATTAGTACAAAAAACAGACATGTTCATACTTTGTGTATATGTTAGCCTCTGACAATTTTGCTCCAGTCAGGTCTCCATCATACCTACTTATGTTTCCCTCTATTGGGTCCTTAATTCTATCTCCACCCATTCTGGAACTACTATGAAGTATTCCATTGATCATTCTAGCCTCTTTTGCCCTCCTGTCATCCATCATGTTACACCTGAGTCTGTTTCACTCAAACCACTACTGCTCCAATCCATTCTTAGCTGTCGGGACCACTCCCTGTTTCAATTTCCATACTTTAGTCATTACTAAGTCTTTCTGTGATTGTCTGCTGCAGTGTGTTACTTACTTTTCTGCTCTTCTCCCCTAAGTGCCTGTTTTTTGTCATACTTTTGTCATTAGCAATTGCCTCCTCTGGCATTGTACATTTCTTTTTTGTTTTACTTTTTCCTTGTTCTGCAGTTTGCTTTCTGCTTATTTTTTGGATTTTCTGTATGGATAGCTTTTATTCACTTTCATTGTGGCAACACTTCATCTGCTTGGATTTTTTTTCTGTCCTCCTCACTTCTGTGCATCATGCACCTCTTCCCATGACATGTACACCAAGAAATTTGAATTCATCTTTGCTGCTTCATTACTTGTCAGCAGCAGCAATGTTTAGAATACTATTTTGTGAAGCTGTTATACTTTGTAAAGTGGATCAGCGGTGGGGGTGGGCACATCACTGTAACGTTCACTGACTGGATAGTGAATCCATATGTCTAGCCCTGGAGTGTTCGGTATTTGTAGTTTTAGGGCCAGATTCATGAAGGCTTGCACGGAGTCTAAGAGTAGAGTAAGACTCCAGCAAGCCAACATGTCCACCGAGCGATCCAGGAACAGCTGGCAGGGGTGTGCAACTGAGATCTGCAAACTAGTCCTACACGGACAGGGCTGGGATATGCAAATGACCTCAATTGCAGGCAAAAGCCATGCAAATGAGGTAAAATTGCGATCCAGGAAACCCGAACCTGTCCGAGTAGGAGTAGTGTTATTTGCAGAAATGTACTCAGTTGATAACTGAGTACGGTTCTGCAAATAGCAATACGGGGCCGTGTCAGCTGGAAAAAAAGCATGCATTCACAGGAGGAAGCATGTCAATGGCCAGAAATATGGCCAATGGCAAAGGGAAGTGATGCAAATTAAGAAAAATAATAACTTTTTTTTTTAATCCCGATTTCCGGGGTTTAACTGTAGCGCAGCGCCGCGCAAATGCGCTGCACCCTAAAAAGCAGAAAATTAATAATTAAGATCCACAAATGTGGATTTCATAGATAAAATTAATTGACAATGCAAGGGATTGGCAGGCTGAAGACAACATGGCCACCGAGTAGAGGTTGCTAAGGGGGGAAGCTCAGTCTAAGAGATGTAACTAAGCATTAGTAGGCAATCCTATGCAAATGAGAGTTATGATAGTGAATCACAAGTTTACATAGCAAATAAGCACAGGCAGTGTAGTTTAGGAGTAGAATAAGGGGTGTAACAGAGTAGAAGATAGGTGACATCACGAGGGGGGTATGTATGAAAGGAGTGCAGCTCATTGGAGCAGAGTGACATGTGTCAGCTTACATTTACATAATAGTGAAAGAGGTGTGTCAACAGGTAGGCCAGGTAAAGTCAAGAAATCGAAGGTGTATGCTGTGGATAACACCAAAGTTTCTTGCTGAGCGTGCATGCCAGTAAACCCGAGTAAGACAGTATGCGCGCGTGTAAGCGTGTGTGCACACGTGTAGGCTTAAATAAGCATATGTAAGGCTGTGTAAACAGTTGTAAGTGCGTTTGCACCAGTGTGCACGCGTTTTAACAGGACTAAGCAAGTTTCAGTCCATGTAAGCATGTGTGCGCGCGTGTGAGCTGGTGTGCATGTGTTTGCGCTTGTTTGCGTGGTGCTGCCCTTTGAGGAAACAGAAAGGGAAAAGGAAGCACAACAAATAGTAGGAAGTTAACCAGGGAGTACTAGCAGAGCTAGCAGGTAAAAACAATCAGAATCAGCCAATTACACAGGTATTACACTAGCCAGGGCCAGCCCAGCACTCAAAACTCAGCAAAAAACATTCCAGTATGTATTTCTCAGACACACTGCAACACTACAGTAAGCTAATAGAAGTGAAAACTGAAAAAGCTTTACTGAGACAAAGAAATGTTAGGGGCTGCCATTGCTGTCATAAGGCGACATATGTAACATGCTGAGGGTGGCGACAATGCAAATTCTGCTGAGCAACCCACAGTGAGGAGACGGAGAAGAGTGTACAGGCCTAGGGTAACCTACCAGTGGCTACATGAGCTGGAGATAGTGGAGCGCTATAGAGTGGACAGAGACCTCATGCAGCAAATTGTTGAGCTGTGCAGGCCACGCCTTACACACAGAACCAACAGAGGGGATCCCATTCCAGTGGAAACCAAGGTATGTGTTGGCCTAAGAATATTAGCAACAGGTACCTTCCAGAGCCAACTGGCGATATGATGGGGATTTCACAGGCATCAGCATCTAGCGTACTGCATCAGTTCCTGAATGCCATGGCAGCACATGTCGGTGATCATGTATATTTCCCCAATTCCCATGAGGTATTAGCCAGCAATATGCGTCTCTTCCAGCAAATAGCAGAATACCCTGAGGTAGTGGGTGCAATAGACTGCACGCACATTTGCAACAAAGCACCAGCCCATGAGCGGGGTAGGGTCTACTATAACCGCAAGGGTTACCCATCAACTGCCAGGTCGTGTGTGATGCCCAGGGCAAAATAATGAATGTGTGTGCTGGCTGTCCTGGAAGCTACCATGACTCCCATATCTGGCATCTGACACAGCTGTACCAGACATTTGCCAGTGGGGACATCCCTCATGGTCACCTAGTGGGAGATGCTGGATATGCACTCAAGCTGTGGCTGATGACACCCATCAGAAATGCACACACACCTGAACAGGAATGCCATAATGAGGCACACGCACAAACACAAAATGTAACTGAGCATGTATTTGGGCTGCTCGATTACATGCCACATGTGCCTGGACACATCTAGTGGAGCCTTGCAGTAGTCACCAACTACATGTACCCAAATAGTCATGGTATGTGCTATGCTACACAATATCATCCTGCAAAAACAGCTGCAGCAGGAGCAGCATAGGGCAGGGCACAACAGCCCCCCACCATTGCCAAGGCCATCACAGGCAGAGTGTGACTCGGAGGAGGAACAACCTGAGCCTGTCCCAGTAGGCAGAAGGAGGCGTGCCCATTATGCTTTGGCCTTGGCAAAGTGGCAACGCATAGCATATACACTGGCTCAGTAGGAACCCTGGAAATGATACCTCTCTCCGACTCGCACATACAGTAAAAGCAATGCCTAACTTGACACTACCTGTTAACAAACATGTATAGGGAGTGTAAAATGTGCATCCGATGTAGGCAGCCCTGCAGTACCACCTGAGGCATGATTGCTATGTGTTAAGCAATATAAAGCACTGCTAAACAGCTCTCACCACTATTTAGTATATGTAAACAAAATTGCACACACTAAGTAGCACAACTACAGGCAATGTTCAGCAATATTATGCACTGTCCAGCAATGTTGGGCAACATTGAGGAATGTTGTGCAAGTCTGGTCAAATGTGGGTATAGTTCATCAAAAGCAGGTTAACAAGTTCATTTTTGCTTCACTTTTCTTGAAGCAGTCTGTTCTCACATGTATGAAGCAGTGACAGTCCTCGAACTCAGGATACAGTGCACTATAGTCAGAGTACAGAACCACTAAACCATGACAGTATGTCAATGGTCAGCTTGTATGAAAAAATATTGATAAGTCAATGCTAAGTATCTCATGGAAATCTTGCAGACATGGCATAATCCCTGTTGAGTTAAGGCACAAAGGTGAGGCCTGCAGTAATAATTGAACCTGATATTCAACACACATATAGTATAAATGTTAATATTGCTAATGTTCACACACATCAACAAGCACAGTGGACCTCAGACAGCAACATACTGCAAGGTCACACTGGGCATGCTCACACACTTGAAACTATGAGACAAATGTCAGGCAACAAAACACTGAAAGTCTGAAATGGGCATGCTCACACACTTAGGGCAAGTTTGAGTACAGCAGTGGGCCACACATATCCCTCAGTTGCAAGTGTCAACCCAGGAACCTCGCACTATTCACCAATCCACCATGTGCATACAGTGATATGACAACAGACACAATATAATATAGTGAAATCCTGTCACAATCAAATATGTTATGCAGAAACCTAGGTTGTTCATAGGAAGTGGTAAAGCAAAGAAGAAACAAAACCTGCAATCAGTACCATCACTGAACAATGTGCATCCCAAACATTAGCATAGGTTCAGAGGTTGACACTAGGCTATCTGCCCTAGGGTATGTAGAAGCCTAGCCACAGTGTGTTTGTATTCTGCAATCATGCTAGATCAGTAGACTGTGCCTGTTAATAGTAGGTCACACAAGGTATCTCACATATGTTCATTTCATTCTGCCTCTGTCTAGCAAGGACCCATAACATATCCCAGGGCTAAACATACGATCACTTGTCCACCTGTGAAGATGTCACCTGTAGGTGGTCAGCATGGGTCTGTGCATATGTGGGACTGTGATCACATTCCCGAGTGAGTGGAGCCTCTGTGATGGTAATATGCCCCTCCAGCATGTCCTATTAACATCATTGCTCATGTACCTGTCCCTGGAGCATGTAGCTGTAAGGGACTTTGATATCCTCATGTGGAGCCTGTCCATCAATGCTGTGATGGATATGGCATCAAACAAAAGGCACAGACTGCATCCAAGTAGGCAGTATGAAACTGAGGACAGCTGGGGTCACCATAGCCAAAATGTGCACACCATCTGTGTGAGTCCCTAGATCCACTAGGTTATGCAAATCTGTGTACATTCCAGTTGCTGCAGATGTTGGGTAAGGTACATCCAATATGGCCCATTGTATCTAAGCATGTGCCTGATGACTACAGGGTCACAATGACCCCACCTGATCTGGATGCAAAACTGTATGGGATAAGGTTGCCTAAATAGAAGGTGCGTCCAACAACACTGGCAATGTGAATGTCAAAGGCAAGAGTACTAAGTATTCATGTCCCCAAATCACAAATCACACACACTGTACGTGATGTATCATCACCTATGTGGCAATGTGTGTGCATGATGTTACTACCAAAGGTGATGACTATGCATCTAAAGTAAGGTAGCTGTAGGCCATGGCTCTGGCACCAGTCATCCATCTCTGTGAGATCCTTTCTAAGGATGCTTGTGCCAGTTGTGGAGTCGATTATGGCACACAGTTTGCAGTCATCTGCAAACATGGTCATCCATATTCCTCCTGTGTTAGCCAGTATGTATCAGAAATATATACAGAACAAGAGAGGTCCCAGGACTGAGCCCTGTGGGATGCCACTTGTAACTGGTGTATAGTCAGACATGGCACCTGCAATACTGACCATGTGTGTGCTATCCATGATCCAGTTAGCAATCCATCTTGTGACATATGTGTAGATATTGAATCCGGTGATCTAATGTGTAAAGGCCAAGTGGGGTATTGTGTAGAAGAGGTCTACGAGATCCAGGTAGGCTATGTGGACAACCCTGTGTATGTCTATGGACCTGTTAACTGTTTAAAGACATCAAACATCTGCAAGAGGCAAGATATGCCTACAACAACACCAAATTGTGTAGGATCCAGTGTCTGTAGGTTCACAATGTGTTTGTGTTCCATGATGATACACTCCATAGCATAGCAGACCAGGATAGTTAGGCATATGTTGTGGTAATGTCCAGGGTCCCTTGTGGCACCAGCACTGTGGAGCATGTACACCGTAGCTGTATGTCATTCCATGGGTACACATCCTGTAGTAACTGTGATATTGAACAGTGACATAATGTGAGTGTGACGTTTGTCATGAATCTCGTGTATGCCACAGTCTGGGACACTATCTGGTCCTGCTGATGCTGTGTTGTCTGCTATGGAGAGGGCAGCACACATATGTTCATCTGTGATGTCAGGGAGGCTACACCTTGTTGTGATGTACATGTGCACTGCAGGGGGTATGGTGAGGAAACATTCCCACTGAACCTGTTGTCCAGGATGTTCGCAATCTCAGTGGGTTCACTGTATCATTTGTAATTATGCAGTAACTCACAGCATAACTGTGAGTTCCCACCCAGGTCCCTGACATAACTAAATAAGGCCTTGTGATTGTCCATATTGTCTGTTGCAAGTGTCCCTTAGAAGTGAGCCTTAGATGAATCAACAAGTGATCATAGCTATACCATAGTACTGATCAGAGATGTCTTCCTGATTGTGATTGTGCTCTATAATGTAGTAGCCTCCTCCTGTCCCTGTATAGTTCAGTAATGGCTGTGGTCCAGTAGACAGGTCCCCTGCCTTTGGAGGAGTGAGTCTTGTAGTAATCTGGGATAGCATGATCCATGAATTCCAGTAGTTGCCCATAGAATGTGCTTGTAAAGTATGAAGTTTTCTGAGCCATAATTAACACTGTCCCAGGGTCATTGAGGGATACCACCTCAGTTTGTACAAGTGTGATGTTTGCTCATAAGAAGTATGTCACTGAGATCACATAGGATGTGTGTGTATGGGATATGTATGTCTAGTGAGATGAATGTATGTTCCGACCTTAACAATTACAGGTATACCTCTGTTGTGGAACATAGAGTCCCCATGTGGGTGATGATCAGGTCCCACATGTTTAACCCCCTGTGGGTGTGGTGCCCAGGTCTGCCCAAGCATTTGAGTGTAACAATCTTAGCAACTGTTGTGCGAGGGTGTCACTGCTTGAGTAGTATACCCAGTCAATGTTTGTGTATTTGAAGTCACACAATATAATGGTGTTTGGTGAGACCTTCACATTCCCCAGTGTTCCCAGGAATAAAGACTGTTGTGCCCATGTTTGGGAGTGTGGTCTGTAACAGTCTACAAACTGAAATGCAGTTTTGCCCACTCTAAGTTGCACACGTACGTTCCCCAATGCTTTGTGTACTGTTCCCAACCTGGAGGTGTGTGTATGAATGATGTATATGTATTCCCCCCTATTGTTGTTGCCCGGTCCGAGTCTTGTGTCTGAAAACCATGGTATGACGTAAAACCTGTTAGTGCTGCTGTGCTTTTGTGAGCCTGAACCAGGTGTTTGTTACTGCACATATATCGACAGATTCCATACTGATGTGAGTCCTGAGTGCATGCATTCTGAGGGTTAGACATCAGTTGTTGACCACCATCACTCTCTGTTTCCTGCACCCTGTAACGTCTATGGCTGTGGTTATGTCTTCTGACCCTCACTTCAAACAGCCACTATGTGTGTGTCAAGAGCCTAAGGCAGTCTGTGAAAGCCTAGGGGTGACAGGTGCATGGCGTCCATAGCGAATGTACATGGCATGTTGAGCATGTAATCCCAGGCTGACAGACACTGGATCCCCTGTGAATGACAACAATATGTTATGCAACTGTTAAAAGTGATCATGTCATCTGTGTACTGTGACATAGTACTTGGTGAGGGTAAGATGCTACACAAGGTCAGGGTCATACTGTCCTGAGCTACATGATCAGAGAACCCCTCTATGTCTCTTGTCATGTAGTCCAGGGAGGAACATCTGAGGGTTTACACACCAGAATGGTCAATGATGGAGCCATATTTGTACTTGCAGTGGACTGACAACAGTGCATGTGTCATGTGGCATATCCTGGCACCCGACACACAGCACAAAGTGACCTTCACCTTGTTCAGCCTGGTGAGTGGGATGTCAGTGTGATGGACAATTACACTCACCTAATACAAATGCATGAGGTGTGTTGTGTAGGCCTGAGGGCAGTGACTGTGTGGCACAATGACTTTGTGAACTATGTGATGATATGTGTGTATGGTTGTGTGTTAGCAGTTGTTTGTGTGTCTGCTTTGGATGTCTCAGCTGCTTAGGCAAAGTATATTTAGATGCTCCAAGTATGTCATTGTGTGTCAATGTATACAGTTTGCTGTTGTCATAGGTGCATGTGTGACTGTATTTGCGGTGTGTGTGGTTACCTTCACCACCCGATAGACTGTGCCAGTCATGGCTTGGGAGAGCTCAGCCTCCTGTCTGTCTATACAGTTGCACCTCTCACAGATATCTGAGTTTGTTGGTGGGAGGACAGTGTTACCTGTGTACATAAGGCAGTTGTAACAATGCGTCAGAATTCCAATATGCACCAGCTGGACTGGAGAGTACAGAAAAAACTGACCTTTGGACATGCCAGGATATGATGATGACATACACTGTCGACTGATCACAAAAGATCAGTAGTGGGTTAACTGTGTAAAAGAGTATAACACGGTTTTAGTGTTCAGGTTTGTTGTTGCTGTGGAAAGATAATCTGCAAAGGAGTACAGACAGAAACATTACACCTCCTTCAGCTATGTCAGAAATATCGATGTACAGTCATATATGTCCTGAGTCAGGATCAACTGTACCTGACTGACAATGTCAACATCCTGTCAGACAGGCCCATACATACATACCCACCTCCCAGTGACAAAAGGCCCTAACATCATACCAGGAGATATCACATGTAGAATGTGTAAACTGGTCCTCCCAATGCCAAATGAATCCCATCACGTGGATAACATTGTTTCCCCATATGTGTCATAAGTGAACGACAGGACAAACAGACACTGCACCCAAACAGTCTGTTGAGCCTCACACTCTCTACATGATCTTACAACGTTTAATGTGTTACAGCAACATGTGGCACACTCCACAAGTGTTGGTGCACAACACACCATGGGAACTATATTCCTATAAGGCAACGAAATGCTAGTCCATGGAGTCCATCATGATTGCAGTCAGGAACAGAGATATTGTAAACCGACAAACACACAACCCAAACATCTGTGGTATGTTAATGAGCACATCATGTTCCCCAGACCTGCTAGATATCTTGCAAGGCAGCTACCCAGGACATACATCACTGACAGGAGCAACACAGGTCCCACATAGACTTTGAATAGCCCTTTACCAACATCACAGATACATGGGGTATCCACAAAACCTACAATCCATGCATGAATATGTATTGTCATATGAAGGAATGGTAATATGTCGACAGATAGATCATACCAGGTATGAATTGTGTATTCCTGTTTAAGATGTTCACACCTGCTGACCCACAAGGTTCATTCCTGGGATTGCATAACACTAAGTGCACACACATTACCATGTCCAGTCTGATGATGTCAGCAACCTACAAATATAGCATGTGAATAAAAACCACACAATAAAGCATATAGCATGTCATGTTAATGCATATTTCACTAGTATCATAACATAGTTAGGTAGGTGTTTGAATCCTGCAATTGCTGAGTATGTGTGTGTGAGAGATTTCCTTTGAGAGGAGTAGCCTTTTTGGAGACTTTGAAAACACATTTTAAAAGAGGTACATCCCTCTTCGCAAAGTCTGATGATGTCAGCATCCTACAAATATTCAAGGAGAACAGAAACCACCCAGTAATGCATATAGCATGCCGTGGTAATGTGTGTCACTCCAGTACCATGACATAGTTAGGTAGGGGTTTGAATCCTGCAAATGCTGAATGTGTGTGTGTATGACTGCCTTTGAGAACAGTGGCATTTTTGGAGACTGTGGAAATACATTAGGAGTGGTGAATACCTCTTTGCCAAGTGTGATGATGTCAGCAACCTACAAATAGAGCTTTGGAAAAGCATGCTCCCAGTAAAGCAAATAGCATGTTGTGTTAATGCGTATCTCACTAGTGTCATAACACAGTAAAGTAGGGGTTAGAATCGTGTGAATGTGTGTGTGTGAGACTGCCTTTGAGAGAAGTGGCCTCTTTGGAGACTGTGGAAATACATTAGGAGTGGTGAATACCTCTTTGCCAAGTGTGATGATGTCAGCATCCTACAAATAGAGCTTTGGAAAATAGCACTCTCAGTAACGCAAATAGTGTGTTGTGTTAGTGCATGTTTTACTAGTGTCGTAACCTAGTTAAGTAGGGGTTTGAATCCTGCAAATGCCAAGTGTGTGTGTGGGGGGGATGTGTGTGATTTTCTTTGAGAGGAGTAGCCTTTTGGAGACTGTGAAAACACATTTTAAAAGAGGTGCATCCCTCTTCGGAAAGTCTGATGATGTCAGCATTCTACAATTATTCAAGGAGAACAAAAAGCACCCAGTAATGCATATAGTGTGGCATGTTAATGTGTGTCTCTCTAGTGTCATAACATCGTTAGTTAGGGGTTTGAGTCCTGCAAACACTGAGTGTGTGTACCACAGGTGATCAATGTAGTGTGGGTTTTGCTTTTACTACGGTATGACATCTGTTTTAAACAGTATGTGCATTGCACACATCGGGTATCTGCGTGTCAAATAGATTTGTGTACATGTGACCTCAATCAGTACATAGGTGTGAAGCCTGCATACTACATGAATACATTTGTAACCTTTGACAGATTGTGCCACTGCTTCTCAGATCATAGGCCACATATGTATGTCTGTGTCAAGACCGGCCAATGTAGTGATCCGTGGCCAAGGACATCCCTGCCACACACACCCATGACACATACTATAGAGTACTGTGATTGAGGGTAATTGCTGGGGTATATGTCAGACATGTTCATACACAACAACGACTGGCAATAATGGACAGTCATGATAGGTGTGCACCAGCCCTGTGGATATGCATGCAGGCCCCTAATGTGTTATGTGAAACACTGAGGGACCCCACAATACCTATGGATATGTGTTTACCATGGGACAGATGACATAACATGTGTCTGTCTGTACACATTGGTACCCAACATACATGTTCAGGGCTACAACCTATGTGGTACTTTTGGGATAGTATGTATAGTAAATGTGGATGACTATGCCATAGATGGCGTACTGCTATACAGCATGTATTGGACAACAGGTATCTGTCTGTATGATACCCTTGTGTAGGACATGCGTCCCATCCGGGGAATGCAGTGTAGGCCAATGCATGCATTTCCAGATGTGGAGGGACATATCCCTAGTATGTTTGCATGTACCGAAGAGGGCATAATGCCACACAGGTGTAGTCCCAGGTACGTGTGGCGGTCAATACCACTGGTTACTGTTATAGTATAGTACTGGAAGGATCCAACTGTTACTGAGTTCCCTACAACTGTGAGTCATTTGTCAGGACATCATCTAATGATTGGTTATAGTCATATTGTTGATGTGGTGTATACTGCCAGAAAGCAGATCATTGACAGATATCAACGGTATCACCCACAGCATAGTGCCAACCCTTGTCATACACACATGTGTACCCATGTTAGTACTTATCTGCAGTAGAATGCATACTGGCCATCGAAAGATACCATGAGATGTTAACAATGTGTAGAACAGGCTATGTCGCACATCCCGCGTGTCCACTATGCATGTACATGCAGACAGTGTGCACACACCATGTTCACAGATGTACACCCGCTAATTTGTAATGCACACATCACACACATACTGTCCATTCACTAACACATGCTGGCAACACTGTGCACTTCAGCCAAGTGGTACATGGCTGGACAATACATACTCAGACCTAACACTGGTGTAAACAATGCTACAATGACTATCAGAGCTATGATGCATAATGCCTGCTCAGATATACCTACAAGGATATCAGTACACCTTCCTGTTGGCAACTTACTACTATTGCTACACTGCTATAATGTCATCCTGTGCATCAGAACCATGTTAGCCTATTCCTGCATCAATATGACAGATGGCAGGAGGTGGCACAGGTGTCACCATATGCATAGGGTGTGTAGTAGGTTTGCCAGAGCCCGACATTGACCCATCCAATCGGCATATCTGTGTGTGTGTGTGTGTGTGTGTGTGTGTGTGTGTGTGTGTGTGTGTGTGTGTGTGTGTGTGTGTGTGTGTGTGGGACAACAGTACTGCATGGGCCAATGTTGATGTAATGTGTGTGTGTATGTGTGAGCCCTTATTGTATGGTAAATGTGTGTGTGTTTGCATGCACACAACTCCACCATGTGGCTGCCATATACGGGTGGTTGTGGGTCAGCCACAGACTGTACCTGCTAGGCCATACAGATCACTGTCTCCAGACACAGACACCGTACCTGTGACTAGCACGGGTGCTACGGGCAGTATCGGGTACCAACCCTGACTGGGTGCTATCATCAGAGGCAGAGGAATGATGACTGGACCCATGTCCATGCTGGGACTGGCCAGCACCACATGCACATGGTCTAGTAGGACGGTTAATGGACATTGCTGGGGCTGGTACTGCCACTACGGGAGTGGCTGTGATCCATGGTCCGTCCACGATGACTGCCAGCTGATGCTGTTGCTGGCATGCATCTGCGATGGCTTCTCATCCTTCCCGCATGTTCCTGGCTCATGGCTAACACATTGTGGAGGACATCTAATGTCTCCCTCCAAAGGCTATCAATGACCTCGGTGTAATTCCGGATGGCAACGGCAAGGTCACGGATACCGTCATTGATAGCAGTGCAATGGGCCCTCTGCGCACTTAGTACCTGTCGGGTGTACCATTCCATACATGCCTGTGCCTGCATTACAGCCCGGAACATACTGGAGGTTGTAATACCTCTGTGGGCACATCTGCCAGGGGCAATACAACCAGTGGTGCTCCCCCGAGAACCCCCTGGACATCTGCCTATGTGGTACCATTCTGGTAATCTGACTATAGCTGCTGTGAGGGGATGCACGTGCCATAGGTACCACACTCTCCTGGTCAATGGCAACTGTATGATGTCCCTCAGCTACTGCCATTGGTGACGAGGGATGTATTGGCAGTATGAGTGTGCGCATAGATGGGGTTGACCGCTGTGTACTGTCGATTGGTGGACCAATGACAGATCGTGTCAGACCTTCCTGTGCCACAATACATGTCTCATCATCTCCACTATTAGTGGCAGTGAAATCAGGTTCCCTGCTGCATTCAGCCACGCCTAACACAGCACCTGTGGAAGGAAGACAGGAAATGCACTTTACAATCTCTACATGATGTTAGCACACATGCACACATGCACATGAACACATGCACACATGCACACATGCCCACATCCACACATGAACACATGAACACATGCACACATGAACACATGCACACATGCACACATGAACACATGCACACATGAACACATGAACACATGCACACATGAACACATGCACACATAAGCACATGTACACATGAACACATGCACACATGAACACATGCACACATGAACACATGAACACATGAACACATGCACACATGAACACATGCACACATGCACACATGCACACATGAACACATGCACACATGAACACATGTACACATGAACACATGCACACATGAACACATGAACACATGCACACATGAACACATGCACACATGCACAGAAATACACTGTTCACCACAACACATACACACACACACACCAGCAATCCAACACATACACACAAGTGTGTGATGGTGGGTGACAGTATCAGAAGGCAAACAGTCACCACAAATGTGTCAGCAGGCAGACCATGTGTTGCTCAACACCATGCAGTGCAAGTGTATACAGCCCTATCTAATGACATTATACATGACTTTGATGCCTGTGTGTAGTTGTTCAGTGATTGGTTACACCCTGGAACACAATGTGTACATGGACACAACATTGCTGTGCAAGTATTATCTGCTCTGCAATGTCATGTGCACCATCACTCAATGGTATACATACCATGGCTGCATGTGTTATCTGTGTGACACATAGATTGTCATGTCTGATGATAGTGTCTGTGTCCATATCGCATAATAGTGGGCACAGGTGTAACAAATGCATGCAATGTACAGACATGGGATGAGTGGTGCATGTAGATGTGAAGGAATCCCAATGCACAACATGGACATTGCACAGTGGTTATGGTGCATGTGGGACATATTGCAGATATGTTGTTGCCAGCCATGACATGGAATGCTACACAACTGCAACATTAAACACCGCACATACCCAATGTGTGTCATGTGACCTATACACCCAATAGCATTCCAGGACATATATGTGACTCTTTGTACCGATGGCGACTGTTGTGCAAAATGTGTATACTAGCATATGTAAGCACACACACAACATGCTATGCATGGTGTGTATAGGTGCATATGTTTGCACACACAGGACAATGAGGTGCACAGCAAAGACTGCTATGTGTAGTACTGTGGTCACTGTAACTGGATGGGGTGTAGTACCATGTGCCATCATCATCTTCATGCATCTTGTGGTCACTCACAGCTACTACTGTGTGACACACCACTGCCTAGCATGCCGTACCTGAACCACAGTGCCGTGGATACATTTACTATTACACAGCCAATTTGTACATGGGTGTAAGAGGTGCCCAGTAGGGAGCATTGCCTAACATGACTGTGTTATGTGTTGAAGAGTGTTGCACAGCCCCATGATAGGCCTCTACCCCTGAGGTACATCATGTGTGTGTGGATGACATGTGGGATACTGACATGTGAACTTACAGCGGGTGTGTGGTTATGCCATATGTAGCATGACTTTGTGTACTGCATGTGATTAATGTCTTATGTTGTGTACAGGTGTTGCAACTATGCCTATCCAATGTGCAGTACGAGGTTGCCACAACTGTGTGTCATGCTCTGTGTATTGCATGTCATTGAGGCAGCTACTGACATTACTGAGCTGTGCAACGTCTCACAGCAAACATGCACAGCATGCATTATGCGTAGGTGTGTTACGTGTACATGGCCTACACCTCACTTATGACATGCATATTTCATTAGCAACATTTCAGGTATAACACACTCACCAGCATGGATCGGCTGCCCTGCTGTCACACCAGAGGGACCTACAAGAATATGAGAGGGTTCATCAGTGGCCACAACTGTGGCATTGCTACAGTGGGTTTGGTAAACTGCAGTACAACAACAGTCAACAGTCACAGGTGTATGGATATTATACAAACTATCCGTATTGCACAACAGTAGTCAGCAGAACTACTAAACACACACTACACATCTCACGTACACATAATCTAACAATACAGTTAACTGTAGTCTACAGATAGGGCATGTTACCTGCTTGCTCCAGGTGGATGTTCTGGGTGGCTCTGGCCTCCATTACAACACATGTCAGAGGTTGCTGTAGCTGTTGTCCAGGAGCCACCATGCTTAGGAGCAGCTCCTCCGCTCTGGTGAGGGGGAGATGAATGGCCACCCCACCACCTGTGGCAAGCTGCTGTCTTTGGATATCAGACGCACGCCACCGGACTTGTCTAATTAAATCACTGCAGTGATGGCGTAACTGCTCATATGTCTGGTTATACATGCCTATGTCATTTACCCGACTAACAAGTTCCTGCCACAGTGCAGTCCACTCCTGCTGGTGCTGGCTGCTTCTGGAGAAGAGTATAGTGCACTGCTGCAAAAGGCAGTTGAGTATCACTTCTTCCTCATCCGCTGTGTAAGCTGGGCTGCGTTGGTGGGACATCTGGCTGGAAAAGATATGAACAATATGTGTGAGAGTGTCCTGTGGCACACTTTACACCTTTACCCACAGATATCACTTTACTGACTTATATACCATCCTATTGTCTGTCAGTGGTTACACAAGTTCAATAACACTTATTGGTTCTCAGGCCACAACTAACTAACACTGCCTGGCAGACTCTATATATCACACCACTATACAACAGTACCCAACACACTGTTTGTGACACATTGCACAACCTCAAGACAGGGGTGTATATCACACCAATGCACGAACAGAGATGTCATCCATTGCAATGGATGTAAAGTACAGGTACAGTAGTACCAATCAAACACTCTAGTCATTGATGCCATAGCCCTGCCTAATAGATGTGTCCAGTTGTTACTATAGGTGGCATACTGCTGTAACAGACTATATATGTTGCTGGATACACACGTTAACCCTGTAACACACATATGATTGCAGCCATTGTACAGGCATAATCACACACACATCAGGCAAACATACAATGCACCACTGTATGCCAACACAGATGAGCATTACCTGTGTACCATACGGTGCTGTGTGCCAATGCTTACACATCCTTATGCCTGCAGTCTGTCCTCTGTGCAGACTACAGGAAACACACACGACAGTGTTTCCAAGCAATGTGAATGCACACATTACTGTGCTGTTTAGCCCTACAGCTTCAGGTAGTACTACAGTTTATATTGGTGATGGATTCACCAGCAGTACCACTCACTAAGCATACATGTATTGCTTTAACCTACAATGAGACACCACATTCATCAACGAAGAATTACATCACATCATATGCCGTACTACTTTGTCTGCCTAACAGTACATTACACATCAGTTGCTGTCCTTACAGCTAGGATAGGCACTACCATGTCAGATACAACATCACACTATGCTATCACACATTTACAGACCTTGCACACATTCAGCGTTACACTTATTCAACCTCACATAACAGCTATTGCATTAAGTACATGTGTGAGTGCATAGTGTCATAGGTAGGTAATATGCTATTGGCCCTAGTGCCTACGGCAGCCTAGCCATATGCTACCCTGGACTTTGACACACATGTACTTTGATTTCACTTGCCCCTGCCAACCTGAATCACAGAGGTGTTTCCTGGGGTGTATTAACAATCTCCCACACAATCATCAGAGGTATTTATAACAACTGCTAAGGAGGAGCCTTGTTTGCTATTGCTATGTGGTCTATTCTGGTGTATGGCATATGTCTGAGATGGGAACCTATCCCTCCAGCATGTGCTGTTTAGTGAGCTGACTAGATTTAGGGCCCTAGAGTGTGTATCCCCAAGGGATTATGATATGTTGCCATGGTGGTTGTCACCCAGCTATGGGTGTGACATACCTCTGTATGTCAAGCAGAGGTCACCTCTGTGTGGCCAGTATGCAATACAGTGTAGTTGTGGTTTTGTGAGTCAGTCTGCATAGGGCATATGTTTGCGGACAGTATTACCTTTTGGGAGGTCTGTCTGTGGCCTGTTCACCTGGTGTAGTTGTCATGTGAAGTACATACCACACAGGGCATTGTGATGAGTAGAGGGGAACTCTACCCTATACTTCCATATATGACACACCTGCTGTCATGACACATACCACACAAGCAGATTACAGGTGTAGTGTGGCACTGTCTTCATCAAAGTGGAGGCTACTGTCCACCTGTGTCCCATGTTCCCTTATCACACCTTCACTGTTAGGTAGATCTCTGCCTATATGGTAGTTAATGGGTGCACTGTTTTGGGAAGGTGGAATGGTACTGCAGTATCAACACTTGTCTACAGTCCATGCCTTGTTCACCACACAGCTGTTGCGGTACATATGACCCCGTGTCTCTCTGTCTCTCTCTCTCACTCTATATGTATATATATATATATATATATATATATATATATATATATATATATATATATATGCATATCTATACACATACATGTTCACATCCATTGCTGTACACATGGATGTACATATAGGCACATGTACAGTCCACCTTTCATGGTGGGGATATCACTTATGCAACAGTTGTGGGATGTACAGGTATGTGATTACATTGCACAGTGTTGTACAGAATGCATGTGGGTGTCCTCAGCCCTTGTAGCATTAGCAGGCCTCACTGTCTGTAACACATCAGATCTGACAAATCTGTCCCACAGCATTTAACCACCACATGACATATATCAACACTACCATAGCTGGCCTTAGGCATAGGCCTACTGTGTGGCCACCTAGGGTGCCGCTCTAGCAGGGGTGCTTTTCCACTATTTATGTGGCACAAGGATGGAGGCACCAGGAAGTGTGGTAGGGGGCACCATGGGACCCTTTTGCCTAGGGCACCAGTTGACCTAAGGCCACTCCTGCGCACTGCATGCTGTCTTCTATGCCACACACTATGACCTACATGGATATATGCACATATCAGCCTTCATTGACAGATAGCTGTCCACCCTTCACTAACAGTTGCAGAATGTCCCTTGCCCTATGCACATGTGCAGATACAGATAGATACATACTGCTGCCACACATGGATGATTTGCAGTGTGTAGAGTACTCTTTGGGAACATCTACAACATGCCAACACATACATTTGAGTTACATACCTTGCCTTTGTATTTCCCTGCTCCGTGTGTTACAGTTTTGTATTTTGTTATTGGAGGTTTGTTTTGGGTTTTTGCCCTCTATTTAACCTTTGGTCTCTGTTTCTCCCTCTCTTCTGTCTCTGTCTCAGTCTGTGTCCATGTCTCTCTCTCTCTCACTATCTATCTCAAAACACCTGCAATGATATAATTGCATGTGTGGACTGCAGGGACAGCCTGCTTTTTTAGGTATCTGCACTTGTGCATGTGACAGCCTCTGCACCAATTGCTGCCCAACATTCAGTAATTGCATACAGCCTGCTGTTTGGTGATTGCATTACTCACTGTGATTGCAGCCCACTGCTATAAAATGCTAAGTTAGGTAGGCGTAGCCCTTTCAGATTTCAAAGGTGGGGCCCATGCTTGTTTGCTCTGGACACCGTTGTGTCAGTCTGAAGGTTGGTATATGTTTTTTATCTGATGCTAGGGTTGTAGCCAGTTATATGCATGTTGTACTCATACCTGCATGTTGCTTCTTCCAGTACACACATCTCAGTGTAGACATGTACGCACCCCTCCAAATGCTAACACAGGATACATGAGAGTATGCACTTTTTTCTCACTTACACAATTAACTACCATACAAATGTGGTTATTACACTGTATTCCTGTGGCCAGTATTTATCCTGGTCTGATACTGTGTGATGTTTGTAAGGTGCTACTGTAACATTATTCCCTGCTAGGATGGCTGGTTCTCCTTTCACAGTCATGTCATGCAATTCCACAATCACTACTGGTAAAGACCCACAGAAAAAGGTTTGTGTTATACCATTCCTAATTTCCATTTACATTCCCTCATTGTAATGCATGATATATTTATTTCAGAACCAAGTTATTTGCATATCTGCTGTGGCTTAGTGGTAATTCATGCAGTCTATTGTGTCAATGGTCTGGGGTTCGAGACTGGCAGAGGTTATTTTATTTTGCTGCTCAGCAGAACAAGGGCCCTGCCATAGAGTGACTAAGGCACTTTTAAGCAGTTGTAAGCAGGTTTGCGTGGGTTTGCGTGATGCTTAGCGACACTTATCTAAGCGCACACATGCGCACACTCACTTAATCCTGCTTACTACTGCTTAAAAGTGCTTACTCCCGCTAATCCCAGCGCTAATTTCTTTGAAAGAAGAAAATGGGGAGATAGGAAACTGGTGAAAAAGGGGGCACAGAGAGGGAAAGACAGTAGGAAAACAAGCTTGGGATGTGCAGGACATGTGTAGGGAAGGTCCATAGCTGCCCATTTCTTTACCAGCAACAACTGTGCATATGTTGAAAATTTAGACTGAAATTTGAAACCTTCCACCTCTGACAGAGGGGTGAGGACAACATAGTTTTTCGTACTGCCAATTAGAATTATGAGTGTACATGTCCAATGGACATGTGTGCAAAATGGAAAGCTATGTATGGGGCGTAATTTTTTTTCGGGTACAGATTGCCCTTTTTGTTTTGTTTTTTTTTTCAGGGGAGAGTGGAAAGTGAGGTAGAGGAAGTAGGTATATTTGGGGAGGTAGGTTGGGTAGGTAAACAGACAAGACAAACAAGACACATACAGGGGCAGAGTATGACACATGGGGTGGGTGAACACAATTGACGGGGACAGATGTTTGGAAATCGCAAGCCCATGAGCCCACAGATGGTAACAGTGGGACTGAAATCCCCACTCATGGGCAGTCACCACTGGACCTTCACAGACCTGAGGGTCGCTGTGCTGGGGGCTGCATAGGAGGGGCAGGCTCACCCATGAGTCACACCAGTCTCGCCTCTAGCTAGCGTAGGGGATCAGCGAATAAACACTGGATCTCCCTACGCACCACAACCCAGACCCTTCGGTGGGTGACAGGAGGCCCTTCTCCACCCATGCTTGTGTGAGCCCCAACCACTGCAGCGCTTCTACCCGAAGGTGGCACAGGTCCTACGGAGGAAGGTGGCCTGGGCTGGGCACCAGACCTGCTGGTGCCAGGTGCAACTGCCAGCTGAAGTGGAACAGGTGGGTCAGCTGGGACCGGCCTTCCCATACGTTCTGTGATTAGGTGTGTTTAATTACAACATAGACAACAGCATTCCAAGTTAGTTGTAACAGCATGCAGTAATATTCCCATTAACCCAACACACCAGGGTTACAACAGTTGAACAGCAAGCATAACACATGCATGTATTGAACAACAGTGGACATTCCAACATCATTCAGTGATGATTGGTGGCAACAGGCCACAAAGATTGTGGTGTTTTAACAGGGGACATGCATCAAAGTAAGTGCAGATTTTATATAACAATAGGACATATGTCCCAACAAATGTTATAAGATTAGACATACCCATTGAGGTGTGCAATTGCATTGTTTATGCACATGGAGTATGGTGTAAAAAGAAACCTCCATTAACATCTTATTAGTACTTTAACTGTACACTACATTCCTATTGACTACAGGTGTATATCCCCTACATGTATTCTTACACTAGGCAACATGCATTTGATTGCATTATGGGTTTTGCTACTTCATGATATACCTGGCCTATATCTGACATGGTAACTGTCCAGGATGCAGATGTTACTGATACATACGTGTATTAAATTGACTTGTTTATGTATCTGCACATCTGGATGTGTTCACATGGCTTTTTCACTTGTTTTCTACACAACCCTACTTTTCAGGTAACAAATTAGCATTTCTGGGGAACACCTTGACAGGCTACTTGTGTGCCAGATTTACCTATGCATGTCAGCCATTTCACAACAGTTTAGGACTGTTGCATACTTCACAGCTACTGGCATTTCCTTCATCCACTTTATATGGGACTGCACTACTGGGGGTTGTCAGCACTTACTACAACAGAGTAACATTTCTTCAATGCAAGGCTACAACAACATTTCTGAGTAACTGACACATACACACTGCAAGCATTATACCTTTCTTATTTACATTAAAACTCTTTTCTACAGGCTCTCTCCTGTATTTGGCATAACACTGCATACAGTAGTCCTATTCAGGAAATGTCATACCTTTATTGATAGGTTACAAGACTGTTTTACAGGCTCACTCACATTTTATTTATGACAGTGTATGCAGAGATAGTATTCCAGACATGTTTTTGCTTTATTCATGGGTTACTACACTCTATTCCTGGTTATTTTACTTATGATATGTAACAGTACATGCAGATGATTTATTCAGGGAATGAATGTTTTATACTTCACAGCTACTGCCACTTCCTTCATCCACTTCCTATGGGACTGCACAACTGTGGGTTGACAGCACCTAATACAACAGTACTATTTATTATTGCAAGGGTACAACAACATTTCAAAGTAAGTGACACAGACACACTCCAAGTTTTATACCTTTATTAATTACATTGAACACTCTTTTCTACAGGCTCTCTCCTTTACTTGTTATTACAGTGCATACGGAAGACATATTTGGGATATATTATACCTTTCTTGATAGGTTACAACACTCTTTTTCAGGCCTGCTCACTTATATGTTATGACAATACATGCAGAGATATTATTTTAGCTTGATTTGTGGGTTAGTACACTCAATTTCTGACTCACTGACGTTTGTTATATAACAGTACATGCAGAGGATTTAATCAGGACATTTTATTGCTGTATTATTGGGCTTAAACACTTTTCTCATGCTCACTCACATATATCATGTAGCAATACATGCAGAATATTTACTAACTTGCCTGGTGGCGCAGCCTTAGCAGCCTATCTGCATAGGCTTGCTGATTCATAGCACGAGCACCTGCAGCTGTGGAGTAAATAAAGGGATATTGAGACATACCTATCCATTATTTAGACTATATTAGCTTATCTTACATACTGCATTCCATGGCTATCTACTTAGTAGTGGGGCATCCCGCATTTGATGGGCCTCCTGGATCCACTGGTTCAGAAGGTCCTGCTTCCACCTCTTCAGGTCTGCATGGTGGTGACAGACCTGCTCACCAGTCCGAGGGATGCCTGTGGCACTGTTGAGTTCATGAGCCAACCGGTTCCAAGCCTCCGCCTTATACTCCGTTCCGTGGAAATGGCCCTGCAGGAGTCGAGTCTCATGCCGATGGAGTAGGAGCCAAACCATATATCTTAACTCCTCGATGCCCCAGCGTTGCACTCAAAAGTGTGTACCCTCTCCAGCACCAGACATTCTAACTGCAGATGGGAGCTACAATCATTTATAGCGAGTATTCCCGCATATGCGGCTTAAATATACCGCATTTCCCGCACTTTTCTGTGATTGGCCATTTTTGAATATTCTTGGCTGACTGCAGACATGCTTAGCAATGGTTAATCAAACATTTATTACTATATATATGTTAACAGTGGATGTTTATCCTAAGCTGTCATGGCTTAGTGGTTTAGTACTTTGATTATGGTGCACAGTGTCCTGGGTTCAAACCTTATCATTGCATTTTATTTTACTACTGTCCAGACAAGTTAGGGGGCGTGGCTGTGTTTAAGCAACTTTGCTCTACATTGTTCCACGTTGCCTGATGGTGCACTGATTGGCGCGGCGCACACCTCCGTGCAAACCGATTGCGCTGGGTAAAGCGCTATTTAGCTTTGGGCAACTATTTTGTGCTGGGTAAAGCGCGATTTAGCTATGGGCAACTACATTGCACTGGGTGAAGTGCTGCTTAACTGCGGGTAATTTTATATTGTGATCCTTTAAAATATTTATTTTATTCACTGATTCATGGGCCATTTCACTGCTTTTTAGTTATGTTTAAACATATATGTTGGGTATAATTCCATATACTGATTTAAAAAATAAATACAAAAGGGAGTGGTGAGACTCAAACCGTGAATGCCTCTTCTTTGTGCGAATGCTCTACCATTACTCTATTGCTATTTGGTGTGATTTGCATAAACATTCTTTCTTATGCTCTTCCATGTGAGAATTGCTAACTGTAGCTAAGCAATGGGCACACACGCACACACATGCTCAAATACGGGCAGCTATTTTGGGTATTTAAAAAAAAATGTTATGGTTATGCATTTTAGATGTGTGATGGGGGTTTACAATATCAGGCAGTGAGGTGTTGGGTGCAGGGACATTTGAGCGGACTCGCTCTTGTTTATTTCCTTTTATTTTAAACACTTGCAGGGGCGTGGACATTTAGACTGCTTGGCAGTCGGACATGCCCCCTGCTTTCTTACACGGTCTGTGTAGGACTTACGGTTGGGTCAGCGTGCCTTCATTCATATTCATGGCACACTGACGTCATACCGTTCAACTGCAGCCTCCGAGTAAGACTTATTAAGTCTTACACGGAGGATTCATGAACCTGGGGGTTAGTATTAACTGTTCCACTGTTTATACATTGACCCAAAAATCCTCAGCTATTTTGACAGATATTCCTTTGTACACTATGGGTTTCAATGTCCTGAAATCTCTTAATCCTGTATGAGCTCAAACATGGAAGAATATGTCTGAGGGGTTACGGTTCTACCATTTTTTTTTCTTTTACACTCTGTGAATGCACTCAAATTAATTCACCTATTTCTTCTGTGTTAAGTCTTTTGTAGGTAAGGTTCATAGATAAATACTAGGCAATTAGCCTGCACACTGCTATAAACCTAGCCAATGACCAGTGACCAGAGGTTAGACTCAAACCTTGTAACTTGCGTCTGTGAGATGAACACTTTAACCATTATGCAAATTCCCAATCCCAAAACAACACACATTACCACAGCAACAGTAGCCAACTCAGCGTCAGGCAAATGGGATGTACAAATACACATGTAGAAGCATTCAAGCAGAAATCAGATTAGAACCCCTAACCCATTACATTCAAGAGACAAGTATCGTTCTGCAAAGCCAAGCAGCAGTATTGTAGCAGGTGTATGAATTTCTATTTTTTTTGTCCTCTGTACTCCCTATGATACTGATGCTTTGAACATTGTTTCTCCTAGAATTATTTTCAAGATCATTCAGTATGTTGCTTTGTTTCTGTATGATCTCTTCTAAATTTTTTATTGGTGAGTTTGTTGCTTGCAGCTCTGTTCTAAATGTTGCCTTTTCTTCATCCAGATCTTGCTTTTATTGTTTCAGGACTTCCAGCTTATCTTGCTGGGAAGCTAATTTCACCTTTATTCTTTACATGTTCTCTGATACTGCCATGACCATGTCCATGCTGCATAATACACATAGCCAGGTGCAAAATAATACCTTTGAATGGGTAGGTATGAGTTAAAGGCTGAGCGACTAGTTATGTTGCCAAGCGCATTATACAAACTAGCTTTGGCAAAGAATATCTCACAATAATGTTGGAATGACATCCTTTGTATTTAAAGAAACCTGCTATTATTTCTGAATGGATAATTTAGATATGTAGTTTTGCATTTAAGTCACCAAATAAGCACACTAGATAAAAAAAATGTTTTGAAATGTAAGCCAAGAGGATATGGACACTATGCAGTGAAACATATATATCATCAAACTTATATGAACTATCTGAAGTGTCTGATATTTGATGCATGAAATTGTTTGCACTGTAGTACTAGGGAATGAGTTATGTAATAAATGGTGTAGCTACTATTCACAAAATTAGCTCTAAATTCCTTTATTATAAGATATTTTATGTGCTGCATAAGCAAGTATTCCATGTATTCTGTTTATCCATTTCTTACTACTTTGTTCTTATAAGGCTGGATACAAAAAGTGGCACCTCATGGTAAACTTTTAAAATTCATACATAGACCTACCACAGTGCTCTTGCATGAACACATGCAATACCACATCAGGCTATCTATGCAGCCATGCTACAGGCTAAGGATGCAATACTGGTGAGAGCTCTATGCTAATTAGTCATGTGCTGTCCAACTGAAACTATACCTACATGCCAGGGGATTCATGGAGTTGCTCTGCAGCATAGATTAAAATGGCCACTCCTATCCCCTCGTGGTAGTGAACATGGACAAAAGGCTGTGCTTATCTGTCATGGTAGAGGTATGTGCTGTGGTATTTAATGGTAAGGTGGTGTTAGGAACTGTGTGCATCTGTCTATGTGAGGGGTTGCATGTGCAAGTGTATGCATGAGTTTGTGTCTGCCAGGGAGGTAGCAGTGTGTATGCAAGAGTTTGTGTCTGCCAGGGAGGTTGCAGTAGGGGGTGTGCTTGTGTGTGTGTGTGTGTGTGTGTGTGTGTGTGTGTGTGTGTGTGTGTGTGTGTGTGTGTGTGTGTGTGTGTGCGTGTGTGTGTGAAGTTATGCATGTCTGTCAGTGTGATCAAGCTCAGAGAGAGCTGTTTCATGTGTGTGTATGAGGGTGGCTGATTGTGGTTGAGGTGATACCGCCACATACTCCTCCAGACACCCCTGGGCTAATTAATAAAGTCTGCAACATTTGGTGAGTGGGAACCAGTAGGCATCAGGGACAACTCCTTAAAAGCATACCTGAGCAGATAGAAGAGGGATTGGGGATGAAGGGAAGGCTAGACACCAGGGACATATAGCATGCCTTAAAAAGAACTAAAAGGATTCAAGCCCTGTATCCTCCGGTGTAGTACAAAGGATATTAGTTGTCTGTGACATCAGTGGACACCAGTGATAGAATTTAAAAATACAAAATGAAAAAAATAAACAAATAAAAGTACAAAACAGGTGATTTGAACTTTGCATTCAAAATTTTTGCATTAACCAGATGTGCTAACAGAGAAGTTAGTGCTTCATTTTTTTCAAACATATATTGAGGATATGAGGTATTATGTAATGTCTGCATTTTGTTGTGATATATATGAGGGAAAAGGTCTTAAAGCATTAAGTATTCTCCCAACTTTGAATGCAAATGGAGAGAGTCACTAGGATAACAGCTTTTATCCTAGCATGTAATTGCTGAAGGCTATGAAGTATGAAACTCAAATGTCTAGCATTAGTGCTGACTGAAATCATCTGTGAATTACCAGGGCAGGGGAAAAGTAGACACTGGTGCCATCTAGACAAAACAGGGACAGCTAATGGGTGTGTGATGTGTGTGTGTGCTTGAATATGTGTGTAATGAGTGGGCAGGGGAATGATGGGGTACCTCTGCCTATGTGATGCAGATGCATTTCTTGAGACCTGATCTCACATGTCTACACCATGTCGGGGATACAGTAAAGCCTACATGGTCACTTTTCACAGTGTGCATGTTGCAGCATGATGCACTCATGGCTCTGGAAACTTTTGGTTCAGTAAGCACCGTGTAGAGGCATGCACCACCCTGCAAATAAGGTAAATGTTGTGGCTTGCTAATTACAGCATAAACAGCTGAATTGCATGATAATTAATCAATCTAACATGTTGGAGCTTTTCAATAGGTTATAAAGCAACCACATAGACTCTGTGTAGGCTTCCTCTGAGAATTACAAAACTTTTGGAATACAGCCACATAAAGGAGTCTACACGGACAGAATATAAAGTAAAAGTTGGGAGATTTGTACAAAGCTGACCTGAACATGTGACAGTACAGACATATTTCAGTTAGATAGGCTGCATTCAACAAAAGGAGAGTAACAACAGCAACATATCCTTTTTTGTGCCATAATAGAAATGCAGCTTTGCTCTGTCACCTCCAAACAGGCAAATGACACATTTGGCTAAGAAAGTATCACTGAAATTCTAAAGATGTTATGAAATTACCTTTCCCTGCAACATGTCTACATATCTGATACAGAATAGCCCATGTGAAGGTATTGCCAATCATATACACTTGTGAAATGCCCTGACAAACTTGTCCTTGTCACTTGTAACTAATGCAAAGTATAAAAGTGTATGCTAATCAAAATAAAATAAAACCATTAAACTGACTATTCATAAGTTCATGTCAGCATTTACAGTATGCAGCTGATGGAGTGCAGGCATATCTTATCAAAATCAGTAGTTCTATGTGCAGATATATCCAAAAGTAATATCTTCTGTTCAGTGTTCAACTCA
Organism: Protopterus annectens; assembly: GCF_019279795.1. Lineage (NCBI taxonomy): Eukaryota > Metazoa > Chordata > Ceratodontiformes > Protopteridae > Protopterus > Protopterus annectens. Next base: position 242,479,698 of record NC_056744.1, read on the forward strand.
TAAACAATTCAGCTCCTCTTCAGTTTTCCTAGCTGCATGATTGTCATCTGGTGTAGAATCAGGGCTTTCAGCATGGTGTAGATGCAAATGATGTGTGAACTCCTTACAATTGCTAACTCCCAAATCCTTGGCGCCTTGTAGCACATGTAAACATAGTGCAGACACTCCCTCAGTGTTTGTGTTTAATGGATGGCAACTGTGAACTGATTACATCAGGTGGATGTGTCAGGTTAGACTTAGAAAGTGTTACATGTATGTCTGTCAAGGTTGGAAATGCAAGTAGACAGTGTACAATTCACAGGTTCCATTTCATTAACATCAAACCTCCTCTTCATTTGTTGGCAAATTATGTTTTCTCTGTCAGTCTTTTATTATTATGTTATTTTTTTCTGGCCATTGTTTGCAAGATAAGGTGCTTAGCACAATCACAGGAAATGGAGGAATGAATGGAAGGTTTAGGTGTGCTTATGTCATTTGCACATCGCTGTGTGGTGGGCAGAAGGGAGACCTTAAGAATGTTTAGTACTTAAGGGAATATCATGTAACTATTTTAATGGCAACATAGCTAAAGTCAGACAGTTAGTATTGAATCTCTGGAATACATCTGCCACTTAACTGACTCTGTGGCAGCACATGTTAATGCAGTCAATGTAGGGATGCATTCCTTTCTGGGGCAGATGTTACTGGGTTTGAATACAACTGTATCTAATACTTTTAACTACTTTCATATTTTGTTGCTATGCATTGGTACACATTGGTGCTTTAATAATGCAAAGAAAAGAAATGGGGAAAATAGGGCAGTAATGAAATGGGGAGCAAGCAGGGAGAAAAACAAATTGAAAACAATATAGGAATGTGAAGGAGGGAGGTAGTAAAGAACTATAGCTATCCAGATTTTAACAGTAAAAACTGATAATATATGCAGAACATTAGCTGAATTTGGACTGTCACCTCCAGAGAGATGGGTAACCTCAACACAATCATGTTGTATTGTCAATTTGACCAAATCAAGTGTGTCAAGAAGATATATGGCAAAATGGAGAGCTATGTATGTGATGATTTTTTTTGTTTTTGTGGGACAGGTGCCCTTTTTTTTTTTTGAGAGAGAGAGGAATGTTGGAGAAGGGATGTAGGTATGTCTGGGTCTGGTAAGTTGGGTAGGTGAGGAAGCAATTACAGACAGACAAGACAAACAAGACAAGAGACAGGGATAGTGAAGAACACAAGAGGTCAGTAGACACCATGGATGGAGTGAGGGTGGGAACATCCAGGACTCAATGCCGTCAAACTGGGTGACAGTGAGAATCGAGTCTTCACCCACAGGACTGTCATCACTGTCACCTCTCTCTGCCACTGGTTGGAGCACTTGATGTATTCTTCTCCTCCTCCTGTTACTATACAAAATGAGGGAAAGCAGCCTATCCAGCTATCATAGGGATGCACCAACAGTGCAGTGCACAACCCTATGCACCATCCCTGGCAACTTGATGCAGGTGATAAACTCACAATCTCTGCCACTGCTTCTGCAGGGAACCACTGGACTTTCATCCAGGGCAGGACTACCTGTTGGGGGCAGGTAGTGCAGGAGGAGCAGAGGTGGTCCTGCTAAGTTGGCTCCAAGATTTACTGGGCAAAGGTGCCAGAGCTGGTGAAGAAGGGGCAGGTGGATCATGTAGGGTAGGCCTACCCTGCTGTGCTGTGGAGCATTTTGTGATGTAGCACATATGAATGACATGGAAACATTTTGACACATAAAAAATAAAGCAAAAAAATTAAAAAATTAAATAAAAATAAAATAAAAAAGAGAGATAAGAGTTGGGCTGTGAGAAAAACAGAGATACGATTAGTACCTTCATATGTGACATACAATGTATTAATACAATTATTTGACTCTATCATCTTAGCCTTTACTCTTAAGACTACCACCCCATTTTGACTACCAGCTCCTAATGCACACTTTACTACAGATTGCAGCAAGTACTCTTTTGCATGTGCATATATTGCACATATGCATGTTCCAGTTATACAGATTACAGTTTACAGCATGCCATGTGTGCCACTGGTATAGAGTTTTTACTTTAAACCTTTTAGTTACACAAAATTGAAGAATCAACAGTATTGTATATTTGGAAAGTATAGCATTTGAACCCACAACCTCTGACAAAAGTCTAATAATGTACTCTTGGTTTGTGCTACTGACTAATGCATGCATACTTGCTTTTACAGTTGAGATGTGCATGCTCAATTTGATGCAACTCTATACAATTCTAAAAAAGCTATAGTTAACTGTTCATGCTACAATAACACTGCAGCTGCATACATATCATGTCTCCCTCATCCTTGCAAGTCTAGCACCATGGGTTCTAATATTGACCTCCTTTTCCATGGCAGCTGTGGAAAAGACAGACCAGAACAGAATACCTTTATGAATACCAGTGTTGCCTATATTCAGCTTTTAAGCCTTACAAGCACTCTCTGTAGTTGATATTTACACATCTGTGGTATGTCCACAGACCTATATTCCTTGATCCAAGCATCAAGGGTATCACTTTTCCTCTGACGTACGTCAAAAAAGTGGTGCCTACATTGGTTACCAATAAATGCATAGGATACTGTTAACAATCAATACAGCCCAGGCCAAACTATCCAAATTTTCTTACTTATACTGGTTAATAGGTTCATAGGTAGGTAATGGCTATCGACCCAAGGGCCTAAGTAAGCCAGGCCAACAAAGTTCCCTGGCTTATGCCAACCCATGAAAGTTAATTTCCTGTGCCCCTGTAGAGCAGAGACAATGAAGTGATCCCCGGGATGTATTTCCTATTTCCCATCCACTCATCAAGATTTTTCTTGAAGAGTGTTAATGAGGAACTTTGCTTGACACAGATGGGTAGGCTGTTCCAGAGTATGGGAAGTCTCTGGGACAGGAATCTATCCCTGCAGCAAGTCATGTTTATAGTGGTGACAAGGTTTAGGTCCCTAGAGTGTGTAGCTCGGAGGGATTGGGATTTCTTTAGGTGTAGCATGTCCAACAGCTCTGGGTTTGACATAGCTTTATATGTTAGGCAAAGATCACCTCGGAGTAGGCAATATGCTACAGAGTAAAGCTGGAGTTTTTTTAGACGATCAGTGTAGGGCATCTGTTTGAGGCCAGTAATTATTTTTGTGAGGTACTTCTGTGGCCTTTCCAGCTGCTGCAGATGTCTTGTCAGGTACATTCCAAAAAGGGCTTTGTACTCTATAATGGGTCTAATGAGTGTTGAGTAGAGGGGAACAATTACCTCTTTTTTTCCTAGATGAGAACCCTTTTGTGATGAGGTGTGCCATGTAGAAGGATTTCCTGACTACTGTGGCAATGTGATTATCAAAGGAGAGACTACTGTCCACCTGTGTTCCAAGGTCTCTTATTACACATTCAGTGTTAAGAAGTCTGCTGCCTATGTGGTCATTCATGGGTACAGAGTTTTTACCAAAGGGGATAACAATGCATTTTTTGGCATTGAGCTTTAGGCCATGGCTCTGACACCAGGCATCTGTCTCAGTGAGGCCCCTCTGTAGGATGTCCACATAATTTGGGGACACAACTAGAGCTACTAGTTTGCAGTCATCTGTGAACTTCGTTAGCCAGAGTCCTTCTGTGCTAGCCTGTACTTCAGAGAAGTAGATACCAAAGAGGAGAGGTCCCAGGACTGAACCTTGTGGTACTCCACTTGTCACTGGTTTGAAGTCAGATTTGGAATCTGCAACATTTACAGTGTGGGTTCTGTCAGTGAGCCAGTTGGCAACCCATCTTGTGACATAGGGATTTATACCTAATTTAGTGAGTTTAGCTATAACTCCAGAATAGGGGATGGTGTCGAAAGCCTTGGCAAGGTCAAGATAGGCTCTGTGAACCAACTTACCCTTGTCTACGGCTTTGATGACTGCCTCAAAGAAGTCAATAAGGTTCAGGAGGCAAGATCTGCCTTTCACAAACCTGAATTGGGTGGGGTCCAGAGTTTGGAGGTTACCAATGTCTTTGTTTATAAATTCTATGATGATACGTTCCATGGCCTTGCAGACCAAGCTTGTCAGGCTAATAGGCCGATAGTTCCCAGGATCAATGGTGGCTCCCCCTTTGTGGAGTGGGATAACTGTTGCTGTGCACCATTCATTGGGCACAAAGCCTGACATGAGGCTATGATTGAACATGGTGCTCAGATAGAGAGCCAGTTTGTTCTGAATTTCATGTAAAATGCAGCCTGGGATGTTGTCCGGTCCCATGGATGCTGTGTTGTTGACTTTAGAGAGTGCTGCTTTTATCTGTGAGGTTGTGATTACAGGGACTCTGCATTCTTTCTGTATAGATATTGGCTCTTTAGGGGGTGAAAGGGGGATACAATTAGCACTGAACCTATCTGGCAGGATGTTGGCAATATCAGTTGGTTCTGTAATTTTTGTGCTATTGTGCTGTAACTCAGAGCAGATCTGGGTGTTGCCATTGAGATTCTTGACATAGCTATAGAATGCTTTGTGGTTGTCCTTAGAATCAGTGGCAATCTTGTTTTCATAGTTAGCTTTGGAGGATCTTATAAGGGATCTCAGCTTCTTGCTGAGGCTGACCAGGGAGCTCCACCACACATGGGATTTTACTCTCTTTTGCAACAATTTCTTCCTTCTGTTGTAGAGTTTGTTTATGGCAGGGGACCACCAGATTGGCTTCCTTTTTTTGGAGGATAGCGTCTTAGTTCTGTTTGGGAAAGCACGATCCATGCACTTGTGTAAGTGCTTATAGAGTGCATTTGTGTAGGGTTCAGCAGTTTTAACTGTATTAGCCATCTGCATGGATGTCATGAAGTTCACCACTTCTGTCTTAAAAAGCATGAAATTGGCTTTGGAGAAATTTTTTACCATGGTTTCCTTAATTGGGGGTGGGGATGGGATGTGGATATCTAGGGTGATTAGCTTATCGTCGCATCTGACCAATGAGGAGTTGACTTCAGGTGTGGAACACCGGTCACTCATGTTGGTAATGACTAGTTCTAGGATATTGTTTCCCATGGTGGGGGTGTGAATAAGTTGATCCAGGGCATTGGAATTTAAAAATTCCAGAAAGCGCTGAGTGAAGGAGTTGGTACATGAGTAGTTTTCCCAGTTTTTGGTGGGGTAGTTGAAATCGCCCAATATTAGGGTGTTTGGTTGAACCCTAATATTTTCCAGTATATCAAGAATAGAGGAGTGGGAATCCTTGGGCATGGTGGGGGATCTGTCGCAAGCTACAATTTGGATTGCAGTTTTGCCCAGAGTTAGCTGCACTTGGATAACTTCAGCTACATTATGCTGAGCAACTAGGCTGGAGGTGTGGATATCCTTAATGAATATGGACACACCTCCGCCTTTGGTGTTTTGGTCCAGGTTAGATGGCCAAAAAGTGTGGTATGAGTTTTAGCCTGGTAATGCAGGGGTGCTTTCTGGAGCCTTGAACCAGGTCTCAGTCACTGCACAGACATCGATGTTCCCCATTTTAAGGAGTTCCTCGAGTGAGTGCATTTTGCGATTTAGACTTCTAGCATTGAGTAGCATTACCCTCAGTTTTTGCTTGCCTGTTCCTGATATGGTGATGAATTTGTCATTTAAACCTTACCTAAAAAAGGCACTATAGGGGCAGCAAGATCCTTTGCCAGTATCCGGAATCTCAGGGGTGACAGGTGCAGGCCATCTCTGGCAAAGCATCATGGTCTGTTGACCATGTCATCCCAGGCAGACAGATACTGAATCCCCTTAGAATGACACAAGAAACTTAGCCAATTGTTAAAGTCAATCATTTTGTCATTGTACTCCTGTATCATTCTGGGCAATGGCACAATGCTACTCAGGGCTAGGGTCATACTTGCCTGGGCTACAAAATCGGAGAGTTCTTTGACAGATTAGTTGCCTGCAGCAGCCTTCCACAGTGCTGTTTCACTAGGAGTCCAGTAAAAATCTTGGACTTGTGAACACCCCATTTCTGAGCCCTAAATCTCACACCTTCTCCATGAATGCCTGCAATGTCTTCACGTATCAAGAGCAATGGAGACTGATGGTTTCCCACCAATTCTGGTTATCATATTTACTGGGAGTGCGCAACACTGCCTGAAAATGTTGTATACTGCTTACCATCTCTAAAACATGGTGTATGGCAGTGCACACCCCTGAGCCCTACTTTTGTGTGATCATAAGCGATACACAACAATAGCAAGCAGTGAGAAATTACATAATTGCAGTTGCAATTATGTGGGTTACTAATTGTGCAGGTAGTTGTGTATGTATGTTAGGCAAATGTGAAGACTATGCCAGTCCAGATAGCAGAAATATACTTACAGGACTATAGTACACAGTAAAACACAGTCAGACAGTTGATAATAATGTGATAATTCATAATGGGAATTAGGGCAAAAGTAAAACTGCTTGGACTATGCTGTATACGAACCCAAGACCATGTGTACGGCAATCCTACATTTACACCTGTTGCCACAATAAGGTTGAGAAATCACTTGTCTGTGTTAGAGTTCATTGCTATAAAGTGCAATGTGGGGTGGCCTTGGTGGTGCAGTGGTTAGCGTTGCCACCTCACAGCAAGAGGTTCTCTGGTTCGATCCTCGGCTGGGGTGCTTTCTGTGTGGAGCCTGCATGTCCTCCCTGTGGTCATGTGGGTTTCCTCCAGGTGATCCGGTTTCCCCCCACATCCCAAAGACATTCTGTAGGTGGATTGGACAGTCTAAATTGGCCCTAGGCATGAGTGCGTGCATGTGTGTGCCTCTGTGGAAGGTTGGGCACTGGGCTGGCAACTTGACAATGTAAAACTCCACTGTCAATCGTGAGCAGACAGGTGATCCACTGTGGCAACACCTAACCAGGAAAAGCCAAAAGAAGAAGAAGGTATAAACTGCAATGTCACAACAGTAAAAACAATGATTGCACACCCTGTAGTAGAATCCAGGACCATCTGTACTCCAGCCTTATGCTTAACACCTGCTGCCACACAGGGCTAGTTACATGACATCAATGGCATTAATTGAATGCATCTGGTTTCTATTTGTTGCTGTCTGGGTCCAGTCTGTTTCCTAGGTGGTCTAATTAGCCAGTTCGTGCACTGCCGCGCTTCAGGCAAATAACATAAGCACAGTCAAAATTTCCACTCATTTCCTCCATTCCTGTGATTGCACTGTGCACCACATCATTCAAATACTGACCAAATAAAAGACATTACATAAACCAAGACAGAAAAGGAAAAAAAAGGGGGGAAATTAGTTGAAATGACAAAAATCAATGTATGACATGCACTCATGAAAATGATGGCCTTAGCCCTCTTTGCCACCGAAACAGCTTTGCAGCAAAGAACTGAAGTCATTCTTCATGCAACCAACTGCACCAGAATACCCTGATATCAAACCATAAACTGTTATTTGTACATTTATTATATTTGGATGTATGCAGTTAGTGATCACACAACCTGTTATGATTATTGCTTGTAAATATACATCTCTGTCAGACCTTTCTGTGTTTGTTGGTCATTCATCAGTTAGCTGATCAATACTCTGACACATGCAGTGTTTAAGTCATTCTATATCACTGACCTTAAAATGTGTGAGTATATTAACTGTGAATAATATGGCATGCAGTTGCCAACAACTGAAGGGCAGGTTGGATGGCACAAATAAGCATAAACTGCTCTTTTTTTTAGGGGGGGCAAAGGTGAGGTACAGTTATGGCACATACAAGGGTACACTGTTCTCGTGGGGGGGGCAAAGCAAAGTTGATGGTAAATTCATTTTTTGGTCGGTGTTGTTTTTTTGGGGGTGAATAACATGAGTTTGGTTATATTAGCATTTAGGGATAAATGGCTATTATACATTCAGGTTTCAGTGAAGGTGAAGGCATTTTGAGTGAATGTAAGTAGTCTTGAAGTAGACTTGGCCATGCAGATGATAGTGGAGTCATCTGCATTTTGGATGACATTAGCATGGTGTATGCTGCTATGGAAATCATTAATGAAAATGCTGATGAGCAGTGGACCTAGTATGGACCCTTGTGGAACTCCAGTATTGATGTTGAGGAAATAATAGAGGGATTGGTGCCATCTGGTTGCTTGTTGCCTATCTGTAAGGTAGTTCGAGAACGAGCCTAGGGTAGAGGGAGATATGCCTAAATTGGAGAGTTTGATCCAAAGGAGCGGAGAGAGACAGTATCTCTTGAGGAACTTTTTCCAGGACCATTTTGTTAGCAAAATGAGTCTTTGTATGGTTTTGTGTGTGTGTGTGTGGAGGGGGGGGGGGCAAATATGACTTACTGTTATGGCACAAACAATCATAGACTGTTCTTTTGGAAGAAGCAAAGGTGAGTTACTGCTATTACAAACAAGGATATGCTGCTCTTGTTACTCTTCTTGGTTTTCATCTTGCCTGTTGTTTGATCTCTGTGAAGTTAGAAACTGCAATATGTATCATTACTTTCTAACTTCTCTCTTTAATGATTTTCCAGTACAAATGTATAGTGCTAAACTGAGGGCATCCAGTGATCATCAGTACTTTTGAGAGGTATGACGATGTGAATCTTTGATGCCTGAGGCCTACTGATTTCTAATTGGTACATATAAGTCAAATAAGTCACTGTTGTCACATGTTAAGCTAATGTCTGTATAAATCTCCCACATTTTGCTTGCTTATTGTACAAAGTGATAAAATGCAAGGATATGTCATGATATTATTAAACAATACACTCGGCTCAGGACTTACCTAATAGGTGTAGCAATTGCCACAGTGTTAGTTCAGGGCTGACTCTGTTTGATGCTAGCAGTACACAGCCAATACATTGGGAGATAAAGTTGTATAAGTAGCCTGGTATCAATGTTACTGTATGTATGTGAGTAGGAGGAAGGTTTTAAGTCCCAAGGTGGTCAGTGAGTGTGCTATGTATTGTCTCTTAGGCAACACAAGGCCATACTAAGCTTGCCTATGTCTGCCTACACCCATAGCAGCTGGTGGTCCCCCTCTGACTCCTCATCTGCCTGTGGCTGTGGTGACCTTGGCATTAGTGATGGCATGTGTGCCGCCTTCCATTGCTGATCCTGCTGCAGCTGTTTCCTCATGATTATGTTGTGTAGCATGGCACATACTGTGAAGATTTCTGTACATATTCATGGATTGCATTGCAGGGCTCCCTACACCTAAACACATTTCCGGTTTGAGCATGTGCCTCATTATGGCATTCTTCCATGGGTGTGTGTGCATTTCTGAGGGGTGTCATCAGCCACACTTCCAGTACATAGCCTGCATCCCCCAGTAAATGTCCCTGTGATATATCCCCCCTATCAACCATCTAGTACAGTTGGGAGGTATGCCAGATATGTGAGTCGTGGTAACTGCCAGGGTTGCCAGCACACATTCAAGATGATTCTACACACAACTTGGCAGTTGATAGAGTGGCAGCCCTTTCTTTTAATGTAGAGCCCAAACTGTTCCCCAGGTGGTGCCTTAATTTCTATATGACTACAATATATGGCACCCAGTGCTTCAGGGTAGTGAACTACCCAGTAGAACGATTGCATATTTATGGCCCTCTCCTCAGAACTATAGGGAAAATATGTGTGTTCACTGGCATGTCGGAGCATAGCATCCAGGAAATGGTGTAGGATCCTGGATGCTAATGCCTGTGTCACCCCTAGCATGTCCCTGAAAAGTACCTGCAGCTAAGATTCTAAGAGCTATGCATAATTTTGTCTCCACTGGGATGGGTTCCACTCAGTTGGCTCTGGATCTGATTTGAGAGTGACGGAGGCCGCAGAGTTCCGCTAGTGTGTCTCTGTCTGCCCTGCAGCACTCTACAATTTCCATGTCATGTAGGTGTGAAAAGTTAATCAGGGCCTGAAAACTCTTCTCCTTCTCTGCCTAGGCCTATTGGCAGGAGCAGTAGCATTGACTTCAGCCTGCAGCATATACAAATAGATTAAAGCAGCAGTAGTACCTAACATTCTGTTTGTGTAGACCCTCTTCTGTACTCTGAAAGTTTTTAAATCAGCAGGAAAAACCAGCACAACACTACATTATAGAATAGGTAATACAATAAAATAAATAATACTAGTTATAGAGATATTAGATTTTAAGCATGCAACCTAAACAAGAATACAGAAAATGACATGAGATAATAGCAAATATGTGAACAAATACAGTATTGAAGTTTTGCAGTAGAGAGGTAAAGACAGAGAGCAGCAGAATAAAGATTCTGAAAGTAAGTTACAGCATTAGATCTAGTGCTATTAAGACATCAAGAATGAACAGAAGATATGTTAGCTAACTGATATAGTAGATTATGTGTGTTGGGTGGCACATGATGGACTTAGTAAGTTTAAAGCACTAAATGTGAATATCAGGAGTCTGAATCATAAAAGAGATGGCGAAAAAAAGTAGAAAGGTTAGGAATACTGAGTTTTTATAGTCAGTGTTGGTACATGCACATAGCTGATGGGAGAACAGATGTTGTTTCAGAGAAGTCTTAAAGTATTCAGGATTGCTAGTAGACATAATTGAATGAGGGAGAACATTCCATAGTTTTGCTATAGCATATAGGTAACACATCTGACTGGCAGAAAGGTTAAGTTTTATTACATTAAGGAGCATCTGATTGACTGATTGCAGAGGTCTATTTGGGTGATACATGGTAAACAGACAGGAGAGGGCAGGACAACTCGAAGGTTTATAGATTAGCTTATGAGCTGTGGTTAGTTGCTGGTATGTTAGATGTTGGGGAAGTTCTAGTCAGTGTAGATGTTGGAGTTTATGCAGTGGTGGGAGGAGTGTTTGACACTGGTTACAAATTTTGCTATTTTATTGTAGCATAAGTCCAGTTTGAACTTAAGAGAGGACTGTTTATTAGTAAGGAGAGGTGCACCATAGAGCAAAGATGAAAGTAGAAAGGGAGAGGCAAGGGACAGTTTTGCTACATAGGTGAGGAAGTGTTTGTACCTGTACAGGATGCCTAGTTTCTTATGTTTTTTTTTATGTTTGTGTTAAAATGATGGTCAAAAGTTTGTTTTTTGTCTATGATGACCACTAGAAGTTTGGTATATAGGACTACTTTGAGGAAAGTGTTGTTGAGTGAGTTGATGGTAAATTCATTTTTTGGTCGGTGTTGTTTTTTTGGGGGTGAATAACATGAGTTTGGTTATATTAGCATTTAGGGCTAAATGGCTATTATACATTCAGGTTTCAGTGAAGGTGAAGGCATTTTGAGTGAATGTAAGTAGTCTTGAAGTAGACTTGGCCATGCAGATGATAGTGGAGTCTTCTGCATTTTGGATGACATTAGCATGGTGTATGCTGCTATGGAAATCATTAATGAAAATGCTGATGAGCAGTGGACCTAGTATGGACCCTTGTGGAACTCCAGTATTGATGTTGAGGAAATAATAGAGGGATTGGTGCCATCTGGTTGCTTGTTGCCTATCTGTAAGGTAGTTCGAGAACGAGCCTAGGGTAGAGGGAGATATGCCTAAATTGGAGAGTTTGATCCAAAGGAGCGGGAGAGAGACAGTATCTCTTGAGGAACTTTTTCCAGGACCATTTTGTTAGCAAAATGAGTCTTTTGTATGGTTTTGTGTGTGTGTGTGTGTGGAGGGGGGGTGGCAAATATGAGTTACTGTTATGGCACAAACAATCATAGACTGTTCTTTTGGAAGAAGCAAAGGTGAGTTACTGCTATTACAAACAAGGATATGCTGCTCTTGTTACTCTTCTTGGTTTTCATCTTGCCTGTTGTTTGATCTTGTGCGGGCTGTGAAGTTAGAAACTGCAATATGTATCATTACTTTCTAACTTCTCTCTTTAATGATTTTCCAGTACAAATGTATAGTGCTAAACTGAGGGCATCCAGTGATCATCAGTACTTTTGAGAGGTATGACGATGTGAATCTTTGATGCCTGAGGCCTACTGATTACTAATTGGTACATATAAGTCAAATAAGTCACTGTTGTCACATGTTAAGCTAATGTCTGTATAAATCTCCCACATTTTGCTTGCTTATTGTACAAAGTGATAAAATGCAAGGATATGTCATGATATTATTAAACAATACACTCCCGGCTCAGGACTTACCTAATAGGTGTAGCAATTGCCACAGTGTTAGTTCAGGGCTGACTCTGTTTGATGCTAGCAGTACACAGCCAATACATTGGGAGATAAAGTTGTATAAGTAGCCTGGTATCAATGTTACTCTATGTATGTGAGTAGGAGGAAGGTTTTAAGTCCCAAGGTGGTCAGTGAGTGTGCTATGTATTGTCTCTTAGGCAACACAAGGCCATACTAAGCTTGCCTATGTCTGCCTACACCCATAGCAGCTGGTGGTCCCCCTCTGACTCCTCATCTGCCTGTGGCTGTGGTGACCTTGGCATTAGTGATGGCATGTGTGCCGCCTTCCATTGCTGATCCTGCTGCAGCTGTTTCCTCAGGATTATGTTGTGTAGCATGGCACATACTGTGAAGATTTCTGTACATATTTGTGGATTGCATTGCAGGGCTCCCTACACCTAAACACATTTCCGGTTTGAGCATGTGCCTCATTATGGCATTCTTCCATGGGTGTGTGTGCATTTCTGAGGGGTGTCATCAGCCACACTTCCAGTACATAGCCTGCATCCCCCAGTAAATGTCCCTGTGATATATCCCCCCTATCATCCATCTAGTACAGTTAGGAGGTATGCCAGATATGTGAGTCGTGGTAACTGCCAGGGTTGCCAGCACACATTCAAGATGATTCCCTAGGCGTTACACACAACTTGGCAGTTGATAGAGTGGCAGCCCTTTCTTTTAATGTAGAGCCCAAACTGTTCCCCAGGTGGTGCCTTAATTTCTATATGACTGCAATCTATGGCACCCAGTGCTTCAGGGTAGTGAACTACCCAGTAGAACGATTGCATATTTATGGCCCTCTCCTCAGAACTATAGGGAAAATATGTGTGTTCACTGGCATGTCGGAGCATAGCATCCAGGAAATGGTGTAGGATCCTGGATGCTAATGCCTGTGTCACCCCTAGCATGTCCCTGAAAAGTACCTGCAGCTAAGATTCTAAGAGCTATGCATAATTTTGTCTCCACTGGGATGGGTTCCACTCAGTTGGCTCTGGATCTGATTTGAGAGTGACGGAGGCCGCAGAGTTCCGCTAGTGTGTCTCTGTCTGCCCTGCAGCACTCTACAATTTCCATGTCATGTAGGTGTGAAAAGTTAATCAGGGCCTGAAAACTCTTCTCCTTCTCTGCCTAGGCCTATTGACAGGAGCAGTAGCATTGACTTCAGCCTGCAGCATATACAAATAGATTAAAGCAGCAGTAGTACCTAACATTCTGTTTGTAAAGACCCTCTTTTGTACTCTGAAAGTTTTTAAATCAGCAGGAAAAACCAGCACAGAGTCTACATGGCTGCTTTATAGCTTGTTGGATCGCTCCACCATGTTGGCTTGATTGATTAGCATGCAATTCAGCTGCTTATGCTGTAATTAGCATCTATGAAACACACTTGCTGCTTAAACAGACAGAAAAGGAAAAAAAGGAAAACAAAAGGGTCAAGTAGTTGAAATGAGGACAATCAATGCATGACATACACACAAGAAAATAATGGCTTTAGCCTCTTTGCCACCAAAACAGCTTTGTAGCAAAGAACTGAACTCATTCTTCACACAACCAGCTGCAACAGAATGCATACTAATAAACCATAAACTGTTATTTGTGCATTTATTATGTTTTGATGTAGCACACTTAGTAATCGCACAACCTGTTATGATTATTGCTTGTAAATACACAGCTCTCTTTTACCTTTCCTTGTTTGCTGGGCATTCATCAGTTATCTGACCAGTATTCTGAGACATGCACTGTGTAACCCATTCTAAATTATTGGCCTTAAAATGCCTGACGATATTAAGTGAAAATAATATCATATGTAGCTGGCAACAAATGAAGGGCAGGTTGGATATTAAGGAACACAACTTGTGAATTGTGTGCTGCTTACTTATGTGCCCAACTTTACATCTAATACTTTCTAAACCTAACCTAAAACACCTAAGGCAACCTACAGTGGCATTGTGTTTTCCTTCTCTCAAACAGTAATCACTCACAGATGCAATCCTTTAATAATCTACACCCCATTTAAAAAGGCAACCACATAGCTAGGCAAACTGATGGTGAGGAAAGTTGTATGTTTGGAAGACTGCAAAAACATGTTTTCTTCAGGATATATCTGTACAGAGGAGTACTGAATTTCAGAAGTTATGCTCCCATTTTGTCACCTACATGCTGCATAAACTGGAATGTATTTAAGAATAATGTGAAGCAAAGGCTTTTAAACTTTTATTTGTATGCATTACTTAGAAGTCCACAGTTGGCTTGGGCATATTTGTCAAGCCATTTCAGATGTATACGAGTACCAGTAAGTGAAAATGGAATGCTGTGTGATAAATATTTACAAATGTTTCAGGGACAGGTCCTTTGATAGCACTTTTAGCATTTCAAAGATATTTTATTTATTATTTTATTTCCTTATTTATTTGCATTTATTTATCGGTAGGTCTACTGGGCAAGGATGAGCCCTTTTTCAGTAGTGGCAAGGAGAGAAAAGCTCCAAAAACAAACAACATGATAAAACTACAGAATCAAAATACAGAAATCAAGCAGCAATGGTACAGAACACTACATTATAGAATAGGTAATACAATAAAATAAATAATACTAGTTATAGAGATATTAGATTTTAAGCATGCAACCTAAACAAGAATACAGAAAATGACATGAGATAATAGCAAATATGTGAACAAATACAGTATTGAAGTTTTGCAGTAGAGAGGTAAAGACAGAGAGCAGCAGAATAAAGATTCTGAAAGTAAGTTACAGCATTAGATCTAGTGCTATTAAGACATCAAGAATGAACAGAAGATATGTTAGCTAACTGATATATTAGATTATGTGTGTTGGGTGGCACATGATGGACTTAGTAAGTTTAAAGCACTAAATGTGAATATCAGGAGTCTGAATCATAAAAGAGATGGTGAGAAAAAGTAGAAAGGTTAGGAATACTGGGTTTTTATAGTCAGTGTTGGTACATGCACATAGCTGATGGGAGAACAGATGTTGTTTCAGAGAAGTCTTAAAGTATTCAGGATTGCTAGTAGACATAATTGAATGAGGGAGAACATTCCATAGTTTTGCTATAGCATATAGGTAACACATCTGACTGGCAGAAAGGTTAAGTTTTACTACATTAAGGAGCATCTGATTGACTGATTGCAGAGGTCTATTTGGGTGATACATGGTGAACAGACAGGAGAGGCAGGACAACTAGAAGGTTTATAGATTAGCTTATGAGCTGTGGTTAGTTGCTGGTATGTTAGATGTTGGGGAAGTTCTAGTCAGTGTAGATGTTGGAGTTTATGCAGTGGTGGGAGGAGTGTTTGGCACTGGTTACAAATTTTGCTATTTTATTGTAGCATAAGTCCAGTTTGAACTTAAGAGAGGATTGTATATTAGTAAGGAGAGGTGCACCATAGAGCAAAGATGAAAGTAGAAAGGGAGAGGCAAGGGACAGTTTTGCTACATAGGTGAGGAAGTGTTTGTACCTGTACAGGATGCCTAGTTTCTTATGTTTTTTTTTATGTTTGTGTTAATATGATGGTCAAAAGTTTGTTTTTTTGTCTATGATGACCACTAGAAGTTTGGTATATAGGACTACTTTGAGGAAAGTGTTGTTGAGTGAGTTGATGATAAATTCATTTTTTAGTCGGTGTTGTTTTTTTGGGGGTGAATAACATGAGTTTGGGTATATTAGCATTTAGGGCTAAATGGCTATTATACATCCAGGTTTCAGTGAAGGTGAAGGCATTTTGAGTGAATGTAAGTAGTCCTGAAGTAGACTTGGCCATGCAGATGATAGTGGAGTCATCTGCATTTTGGATGACATTAGCATGGTGTATGCTGGTATGGAAATCATTAATGAAAATGCTGATGAGCAGTGGACCTAGTATGGACCCTTGTGGAACTCCAGTATTGATGTTGAGGAAATGAAAGAGGGATTGGTGCCATCTGGTTGCTTGTTGCCTATCCATAAGGTAGTTGGAGAACAAGCCTAGGATAGAGGGAGATATGCCTAAATTGGAGAGTTTGATCCAAAGGAGCAGGAGAGAGACAGTATCTCTTGAGGAACTTTTTCCAGGACCATTTTGTTAGCAAAATGAGTCTTTTGTATGGTTTTGTGTGTGTGTGTGTGTGTGTGTGTGGAGGGGGGGCAAATATGAGTTACTGTTATGGCACAAACAAGGATATGCTGCTCTTGCTACTCTCCTTGTTTTGCATCCTGCCTGTTGTTAGTATTTCACAGCTCTAGACTGTTAATGTTTCTCCAGTGGGTAATACTAACTGTCTACCTTTTTTGTTTTATCTAGAAACAGTTATTCTGTAGTTATGTGATACTTATGTGTATTATACTTCTGTTGTCTTTTAGAACACCTTTGAGTATGCCACCCAGGCATGTCAATCCATGGAGATCGCACTTCACCAATGCCAAGAACCAAGTTATTGTAGATGAGTTTAGGCAACATGGTACTTTTCTTCTGGAAAGGGAATGGGGAGATGGGGCACATAGGATGTGAGCATGGCAGCAGATTGTCCATGATCTAAATGCCGTGGGTGGCTATGGCAGGGCATATTAATAGGTGCACCACAGGCCGACTGACATGATCACATCTGTATGGAGGAGAGCAGCTGCAGTGGCTGTGACCAGATGGTTACTAGAGGAAGACTTGCCAAGGAACCAGCATTAACCACCAATGAAGGGTTCCTGGCCAATATCTGAGATCCAGACAACTCTCAGGAAAGTGCAGTACAGCAACCTGGATGTTGGAGCAACAGTTTCTGAGACAGAGAGCACATCCTAGGAGGAGATTCCAGATTGGCTTTGTTATCTGAACAGTTGAATATTGCTGTGTAGTAAAACAATTGAAATGAATAAGTTAATTTTGTGCCACGTCTTTTTTTTGGGGGGGAGTTGAATATTGCTACAGTTATAAACTTAGGTTTTAGTTGTCAGCCACATTCTTGAAATAATAGTTAATGGACATATAAAGAGGTAAATGCATAACCCCCCTGTGTTAATTGTGGTGATGTTGCCCTCACCTTTTGCGTAACTATTTCCAGGACCATTTGGACTACAGTGGAGTACGTTTTCTGCAGATGGTAAGCGAAACATTTTTACGTCAGTACTGCTGAGCAATTTTAGGAAAGATTGTAGTATGTGATTTTGATCTCAGACCCATTGCCTGTATTGCTACTGTCTGTAATAGTGGCAGCACTGTTAGTTTGTTAGCAAATATTACAGTATAGTAGTGCAATTATTAATTTATTCCTGCATTTCTTGCTTTTTATCACATGTGATCATGACAGTGGGAGTGTGGGCCCTGTGCCAATTAATGTCAGTGTATCAGCAGACTCTGATGATGATGGCGACCAAACTGAGGAATAGTTGGGTGGTGCAGGGATTGAATCCAACACAGAAGTTGACATCCAGCCACCCCCTGCATTTCCATCAAACACAGCTAGTAGACCTATGCCTACCCAGTCCACTGAAGCCACAGATATTGGGCAGGTGGAGGGCAAGGACATTGATCGGGGAAGTGTGGCTACTGTGACTTCAGTACCTGGCTCTGGCCATAGTCAAAGTGTGGGCAAGGTTCTATGCAGGAGGGTTGATAAGGTGCTCAGAAGGGGCCTGCTGGCCCTCCTCCACCTGCTGCAGGTACATCTTCCCATGCCACTCAACA
Source organism: Protopterus annectens (assembly GCF_019279795.1). Lineage (NCBI taxonomy): Eukaryota > Metazoa > Chordata > Ceratodontiformes > Protopteridae > Protopterus > Protopterus annectens. The sequence goes on from NC_056744.1 coordinate 242,497,508, forward strand.
TATGTTTATGGAAATCATGGAGGCATGGACACATCCCCATAGGTGCTCCAGACAAATGCTCATAAGTTGTGGATATGGAAAAGTCTGAAATGTGTGACTGTCTCCAGTGTGCTGCTGAGTCAATGGATCAGGTGAATGACAAATTGGAGTGAAGTGTGTCCCTGATAGACTGAGGGGGTCTCTGTCATGGAAAAGCAGTGTCTGTGATGGCACATGTGCTGGGATGAGAATGGCATCCTAATGGTGTAGGTCAGCAACATCATCTGCTGTCAGCCAATGTGGCTATGCCTGATCACTCTACCCCAGTGGCGGTACTTCCACTACTCCATCAGTGAGTTTGCTGTCACACCCAGACATGGCAGGCCATTGAGTTGTTTTCCTGTGCCTCCTGGTGAAAGGAGCTTATCCATCAGACATCAGTCATGTTCAGGTAGCAGCACTGTATCTGACCTTGGGTGTGGACATGCCAGTGCAAATCCTGACAGAGCCAGTTCTCGTGGTTGGTGATGACAACTATGTCCTGCCACCACCATCATGCACAGCTCACACCTGTCTAACATATCAAGACTTAGAGCAAGCACAGAGCTTGGCTGTATTCATGCAAGCTCTCACACATCAATTTCACCTGGATGACCCCTACAGACACATGCACCCTTCTAAGTCAGCCTAGGCCCCCCCCACTCACATAACACCCTGAACAAGTGATGATAGCTGTGCCATATCCCTGCTTTCTATTGTATGCATTCAGGGATACAAAAACGTTGTGTCTAATGCTCAGTGTGCATAGCTAACTTAGTGCTTAGTATATCTGCATTTGTGATGTTGAGCTGGCAATTGTACCTTTGACTTATATTGGCGAAAGAACAAATGTGGTGCACATCAAGTCATACCATCATATTCAAATCTTAGGGTTGTATGACAGCACTGTAAGCAAACCTCATCAGAATGGTAATACAATATAATGCTCTCTTTTGCATGTACCTCACCAGACACATACATCAGCTGAAGACACCACAGGGCTTTCTCAACAAGATAACACAGGGAAACTTCTTCAGAAAATGAATGTTAAAACATACAAGACATGCCACTGTAATCTGCCTGGTATAGGATGAAGTGACATCTGCCTGGCCTCAAGGCTAGTGTCTGACTATCCCCTGGTGAGACAACTGCATATCCAAAAATCAGATATAGTCGATGACATCAGCAGTACCTTTTGAGGATATGGTAATAACTGTGTCCCACATGCTGTTGTAAAAGGTTTTCTGTTATGTGAAGCAAGAGCTCACACACACACAAAAACACAGTTGAGTGGAGTGAGAATAGAATCTCTACCTATCTAACTTAACAGACTATAAAACTCAGTATTTTATGGAAGTGACTGGCAAAAGTCTAACTTGGAGTGTCTGAGACAACTTTATAGGTGATGACATCAGCAGTGTCTGTTCAGGAGAATATAAACATGTCTGACATGCTGGTGTAAAATACCCACTGTATTGTCAAGGGAGAGCTGTTACAGACACACCCAGTTGACTGTAGTGAGAATAGAACCCAAACCTATCTATTTACACAGGCTATCTATTTATAAAGACTACAGAACACAGTACTTAATGCATGTGCCACATCACAAGTCTGACTTTTGTAAGACTGCAGCTGACCTTAAAGTACATGACATCCGTAGGCCATGTGTGAGACAAGATGTTGGCAGGCATGCATAGGTTCATAGCTTCATAGGTTCATATGAGGCTACTAAGATAATAGCTTTAGCTTCATAGGCTCATAAGAGGTTACTATGCTCATGGTTGCAGGGTCTTTCCAATCTTAGCCAAGCTGTATCATTGTTCCCGTACAGACCAAAATAGGTAACCCATATTTGTGAATCCATGATCAACACTGTTTGCACTTTCTAAGAGTGACATAGGTGAAACCTCAGGTAAATTTACAATTTCCCATATGGCTGTTCAAGTTACACTTAAATAGGGTCACTGAGGAGCTCAGTTTCACATGAAATGAGAGTTTGTTCCATAGGAGTGGCAATCTTTGGGAGACATATCTTTCTGTCCAGCATGTCCTGTTGATGTTGAAGGTTAGGTTAAGGTCCCTAGAGCAAGTGAATCTTGTCCCATTTGATTTGAGGAGTTGCAGCATTTACATTAAGGCAGGGTTCAAAATAACTCTGTAGGCCATACATAAGTTGCATCTCAGCAGTGTATATGATACAGAGTATAGTGACAAGGTCTTTGGTCTGTCCATGTAGGTCATGTGTTAAAGTCCATGGGTTTTCTTGGTGAGAACTTCTTAGGTCTCTCCAGCTGCTGAAGGTGTCTTCTGAGGTACATGCAAAAGGGAGCATTGTACTCTATTACTGGTCTGATGAGGGACAAGTACAGTGGAGTTATAAGATCTTTAGTGTTGGATGCTATACCCTTACTTATGAGGTGTGCAACATAAAAGGCCTTCTTTACCACTATGGACACATGATTATCAAAGATGAGGTTGATTGAACTCTGCAGATTATCTGGGGCCTACTACTTGAACAAAGCTACAACAGCTGGGTATTTTAACTCCTCACACTCTAAATTATCTGAAACTGGTAGAACAGGCTTCTGGAATATGCTGGACATGAAAAAAGAGAAAGAGATGTCAGAGAACAAGGAAAAGAGGTTGCAGAGCAGGTATTGGTGTAAAGTTAAAAGCAAACCCCTACAGGCCTGTTCTACCAACTATACTGCTAGCTAATGTGAGATCACTGGATAGCAAGATGGACTACTTGAAACTGGAACTCTCCAATAAGAACACGGTGAGAAATTCTTATTTTTAATTACTGAGACATGGCTGCATGACAAGACAAATGATAGTGCAGCAAACGTAGAGAATTTTACACTGTTTCATGCAGACAGAAAACATTCACTGTGTGGAAAGGCCAGAGGAGATGGAGTCTGCATCCATGTTAAGAAAAGATGGTGCAGCAACTGTGATCTCATACTATCACAATGCTGTGAAAACTTAGAGTTCCTGTCCATTAAATGTAGACAATTTTACTTACACAGTGAGCTGAATGGTGTCAGTGTACCCTAGGTGTATATTCCAAATAATGCTAATATTGCTGATGCTCTAAATAAATTGTGCAATCACATGGGTGAGCTACAGAGCAAATATCCTGACTTTGTACAAGTGTCATTTGGTGACTTTAATAGAGCAGATTTGAAAGAAGCATTTCCACACTACCATCAGTATGCGGATGTTCCTTCTAGGAGTGATAATATCCTGGATAAGGTTACATAAACTTAAAGAAAGCTTATAAAGCAGTGCAACTTCCATAAATGGGAAACTCTGATCATTATACCATTTTGGAATCACCAGCTTACAAATCTGCACTAGTTAGAGAAACCCATAAAGAAACAAATCGGCGTATGGACCGTGGGGGGGTGATGGAGGCCCTCCAAGACTGCATTGAAAGAACAAACTGGGATATGTTCAAGGAGGCAGCCATAGTGAATCAGCATCTGAACATTGATGAATACACTGAGATAGTGATGATATACATTTCAAACTGCATCGACGGGGTAACAAATGCCAAAAGTATCACTATTAGAGCTAACCAGAACCCATGGCTCACCCCTAAGGTATATGAGCTTCTGAAGGAGAGAAACACAGCTTACAGGGCTAAGGACAAAGCAATCTTAAGTGTAGCAAGACGTAATTTTAGGAGGGGTAAAATGGAGGCCAAGGAGTATGGCAGAAAGGTACAGAGCCACTTTGAGGACATGAAGGATGCAAATAGACTATGGTAAGGCATATGGGAGATCACTGCCTACAAAATCAGGTCAGCACAGGATGAGGAAAGGATCAAATCCTGGACAGTTTGAACATCTTCTTTGGTAGATTTTAGGAATGAAACAAGTTGACACTAAAGCTACCCACTGATGAGAAGGATGCAATACTCATCCTCAGCACAGATGAGGTAAGAAAAGAGCTAAGGAGAGTGAACCCCCAGAAAGCTGCTGGCCCTGACAACATACTGGAAAATGTGTTAAAATGTTGTGCTGATCAACTATGCAAAGTGCTCAAGGAAATATTTAACACCTCTCTTGCCATGGCAAAATCACCCTCATGCTACAAGGAAACTAACATCATCCCACTACCTAAGTAAACCAGTCCCTCTCGCCCTAATGACTACAGACCATTCGCTCTAACATCCACTGTTATAAAATGCTTTGAGTGGCTGATCAAAAAGCATCTTTCATCATGCTTACCTCCTGATGTTGACCCTCTGCAGTTTGTGTACAGATCTAACTGATCCACAGCTGATGCCATATCTGTAGATGTACGCTTCTCCCTTGAGCATTTAGATGGCAAAGACAACTATGTGAGGATGCTGTTCATAGACTTCAGCTCTACATTTAATATGGTGGTACCAATGCAGCTGATAGAAAAACTGGCACATTTAGAAATCAGTAAACATTTCTGTAACTGGATCCTGGACTTCCTGATTGCGAGACCACAGAGGGTGTGTTCAGGTAAGAACACATCAAAGTGCATCACAATTAATAGGTTCTACAAGGATGTGTTCTCAGCCTGACCCATGTCTGCTCTGTATAAGAGTCTTTACTGTCAGTGATGGCAGGAGGTTTGAAAATATTTATGTCATTGCTTGGAAGGCTATAGTTTGCTTTGGAGAAATTTTTTAACCTTTTGGATACTGAGGGGTTTCAGGTATAATTATTACATTGAACACAACTGATTTATGGTCAGACCTTACCAGAGAGGGTCTCACACATGGGGTGGTGCAGCAATCTCCCATGTTGTTGAGTAGTAGGTCAAGGACATTTGAGCCCCTTGTGCAGGTGCAGACTAACTGTTCCAGAGCGTTTTGCAGGAACCTTAGGGTGAGCATGTTTGAGGTCATGTATGTATCCTAATCTATGGAAGGATAGTTAAAGTCACCCATGCCTAGGGTGTTTGGCTGTATTATGACTGACTCAAATAGGTCCATGAAGGCACTGTGCGGTTTTAATGGTTCATGTTGGTGGATCTGTAGCTAACAATGATGTGGAGGTGGTCTTTCCTACAGTTAGTTGGACTTGGAGTAGCTCTATGGAGCCGTATTGCTTAATCAATCTTGAGGTGTATTTGTCTTTTATGAAGATGGAGACACCTCTTCCTTTGGTTCTTTCACATTCATTTTGCAGCCAGAATGTGGGGAAGACATTATAGCCTTTCATGGCCGGAGTACTCTCCATGTCTCTGTGACTGCACAAACATTGACATCTTCCCAAGTAAGAAGTGCCTCCATTGAATGTAGTTTCTGATTTAGACTCCTAGTATTAAACAGCATACCCCTGAGTTTGTCTTTTGAAGATATTTTTACATCAGGAATTTTGTATTTATGACATTGCCTAAAAATGCTTTATGAGGGAGGCACGTATCTTGGCCAGTAACCAAAATGTAAGAGGTGACACATGAAGACCATCACTGGGAAAGCAGCGTGGTGTGTCGACCATATCATCCCAGGTGGACAAATACTGGATCCCCCTGGACTTACACCAGTAGCTAAGCCAATTGTTGAAGTAGATAATTCTTTGGTTTGTATTGAGGCATCATCCTAGGTGAAGCTAGAATGCTATTTAGGACTACAGACATACCTGCCTGGGACACATAATCTGACAGCTCAGTCATATCTCTCTTCGTATAGTCCAGAGAGGTAAGTCTGATGTCATTTTCTCCAACATGGAGTATGACAGAGGTGTAACTGTGCTTGTTGTTGAAAGACTTGAGTGCATGAGTGACTTTGTGGAGCCTGGCACCTAATAGGCAGCTGATCGTGACTTTTTCCTTGTAAAACCTGATGAAGGTGACGTGTATGTCTCACTATGGATTTGCCTTTGTCCAAGACATTAGTTTTGAGGTGTTTTGCCTTAGGGGCTTAATATGTTTGCTTTTATGTGTGGTTGATTCCTTGGTACTGCAATGTGTGCAGAAGGATTGCATTTGTGAGGTCTCTACTCTTTTGGTAAGCTTATAATGAGTATCTTTGGGTATGTGGGTGTATGTGTTGTGTACTTGGTTTGTTGAGGAGGTGAAGTGTGTGTGCTGACAACCTGTTTGATATCTAGTTTGTTGTTACCTGAGAGAGAGAGCATTTATTCTAGGTTCATTGTATAGTTGCATCTCTCACATACCGTATTTGTAAGTTTTAGGAGTATATGGTTATCACTATACATGAATCAATAGAAGCCTAGCTGTGCAAAAACACAAATACCCTTATTAAGCATATTTAAATGGTCATTGGTTGCAGAGTAATTTTGTGAGGAGTGACAACTGGGCCTGTCTATGAGGGACATAGGTGCCACTCCAGAGGTGACTTTATAATCACCCAACCAGTATTGAAGGTTGTGCTTGAACAGGGTCATTGAGGAACACTGCTTCACACAAAGTGGGAGTCTATTACAGAGCAGTGTGAGTCACTGGGTGATATATCTGTCTCCCCCAGGATGTTCTGTTTATGTCACACACTAGGTTGAGAACCCTTGGTCAAGTTATTCTTGTCCCATTTGATTTGAAGATGTCCAGCATTTCCAATAGGGCAGAGTCTGAGACTTTTCTGTAGGTCAGGCATACCATAGGTCCACCTCTCAGCAGCTTGCAGGTACTGAGTACACTGACAGGTCTTTTAGTCTTTCCATGTATGTGATGTATGGAGGACCTGCATTCCCCCAGTCACAAACCTCTATTTTTTCTCCAATTGCTGCAATTGTTTGGTGAGGTACAGTCAGAAGGGAGCTTTGTATTCAGTTAGTGGTTTGATAAGGGTGGAGTACAACAGAGCAATGAACTTTCTGGTCTTGGATATGACTTCTCAACAAAAAACTGAGAGCCCTTATAAAATCCTCTAAAGGCAGCTATGAAGGCAGAGTTGCAGCTGACACCAAAAACAACCTCAAAGCCTTCTATAGCTATATCAAAAACCTCCAAGGCAATACCCAGATTTGCTCTGAGTTATTGCACAATGGCACCTCCTATACTGAGCCAACAGATATAGCCAACATACTGGCTGACAAATTCAGAGCCAACTTTACCCCTCTCCCCTCCCCAGGGCCCTATCATAATACCAGAAGAAAGCTTGGTACCCACAATTTCTGTGGCACAGGTAAAAGCTGCATTGTCCAAAGCCAAGAATATAGCATCCATGGAACTTGATAATATCTCTGGCTGTGTCCTACATGAACTACAAAATGAACTTGCACCACATCTGTGTGCCCTGTTAAATCACAGCCTTACCTCAGGCTATGTCACTAATGAATAGTGCACTGTTACAGTCATCCAGCTCCATAAAGAGGGAACAACTACAGACCCTGGTAACTATCGCTCCATTAGCCTGATGTGTCTGGTATACAAAGCTATGGAGTGTATCATCATGGACCTGCTTAACAAAGATATAGGCAATCTCCAAACTCTTAACCCGACACAGTTTGGCTTTGTCATGGGGGGATGATGCCTGCTGAACCTGGTTGACTTCTTTGAGGCAGTCACAAAGGCTGTGGATGAGGGTAAGGCAGTACATACAGCCTACCTTGACCTGACCAAGGCCTTTGATACCATTCCCCAATCAGGTATCATTGATAAACCTGGCAAACTAGGCATCAACCATTACATCACTAGGTGCGTTGCAAATTGGCTCACAGACAAGATCCACAGAGTGAAAGTTACAGATTCCAAGTCAGACTGTCGACCAGTCACAAATGGAGTCCCACAGGTCTTGGTTCTGGACCCTCTCCTGTTTGGCATCTACTTCTCAGAACTTCAGGCCAACACAGAAGGACTCTGGCTGACATAATTCACTGATGACTGCAAGCTAGGAGTCATTATCAACTCCCCAAGTGATGCAGACATCCAACAAAATGACCTCTCTGAAACCAATGACTGGTGTTGGAAACATGGCCTGAAGCTTAACGCCAAAAAATACATTATCATCCCCTTTGTAAAAAAACTCAGCTCCCATGATTACCACATTGATGGGAGCCCACTGAACACTGAAGGGGCCATAAGAGATCTGGGCAGCCAGGTCAACAGCCACCTCACCTTCGACCACCACATTGCCACTGTGGTCAGAAAGTCCTTCTACATGACAAATCTTATAAACAAAGGTTTCACATCCAGGAAGAAAGAGATCATCATCCCTCTCTACTCCTCTATCATTAGACCAATCATCAAATATAATGCCCTATTTGGCATGTACCTGACCAGACACCTACAACAGCTGGAGAGGCCACAAAAGTACCTCACAAAAAAGATCCTAGGCCTTAAACACGTCCTACATGGACAGACTCAAGAAACTTCAGCTGTTCTCAGTCTCTTATCGACTACTTTGAAGTGATCTCTGCTTGACATATAAAGCCATGTCCAATCCACCCTTACTTGAAATGCTGCATCTAAAGAAATCCCAATCCCCCCATGTCACACGCTCCAGAGATCTCAACCTCATTACCACAATTAACAGAATATACTGGAGGGACAGGTTCATTTTCCAAAGACTGCCCATAGTCTGGAATAAGCTTCCCATTCATATCATGCAGAGCACCTTACTGGCCCTCTTCAAGAGAAATCTTGATGAGTGGGTGGGTAACAGAAAGTTCACTTCAGGGATCACTACAGTTGCCCTACTGGATAGGGGCACTATGAACCAACATCAGGTGGCATGGTACCTGGGAAATTTTTGGGGGCAAGGCTTATAAAGGCTCCAGTGCCACTAGCCTAGTACACACCTATGAACCTATGAACATCCATATGTATGAGGTATGCAATACAGAATGTGCATCTCACCACTATGGCACATAGTGAAGAAAGTGTAGATTGCTATGAACATGTGTTCACAATTCTCACAACACTGTGTTTCAGCTGAGAGGGGTGCTATGTATATCATAGTTAGCAGGGGTACTTCTTTTTCAAAGGGGACAGTGAGGCACTGTTTGCTGTAACGTTCAGTCTGTGAGTCTGGCACCAATAATTTGTCTCTTGTCAGCCCATTCTGTAATATGTTACCAATTATGGAGGAATGTATATGAGTGTGTCCAATTAACAGCCATCTGAACATGTGGTAAACCACAGGCCATCTACCATAGCCTGTATTTCAGGGAAGTAATTTCCATACGGTGGAGGACCCAACACAGCTCATTGGGCTATTTCATTGGTAAGTGGCTAGTGAGGGGTGCATTTCCCAACCTTGAGAGTGTTCTGTTGGTGAACCAGTTGGCTATCCAGTTAGTACTGTATGGCTTTATTCCCAGATGGGACATTTCACTAGGAGACATGAATGAGGGAGATTCTCAAATACCTTGACTAACCGAACATAGGCAGTATGTCCTTTTATCTGTTATCTAGGCCTTTGGGTTCATTATCAAAGATGTCCGTGAGGTTCATTAGCTGATATCTATCCTTGACATCCTTGACAAACACAACATGGGTCGACTCAAGTATGATGAAGGTCACCTATGCTCCTGTGGATAAGGTCCATGCTGATCCCTTCCCTAGCCTTGCAGATATGTCTTGTTAGGCATATGGGTCAATAGTTGTAGTTCTGCATGCTAAGAGATTGACAGGAATTGCACATAACACAACATTTGATATTACTTTCTGTAGTTTAGGTGATGTATGTGTGGAAAAAGTACTGAGACACAGGATTGCAGTGCTTGGGGAGGGCAACAAATACATGACATAGTGTGAGATAGGGCATTCATTTTTTAATGTTTCCATATGCAATGTCATGTTATACACAAGAATGGACAATAAACATCAGTAACACTTAATATGTAGTTTTCCATAGCATGGCAAGCAGTGGGTTTGAGCAACCATTAGCAAAATTTATACACATGTGAGATGCACGTTTGCACATAGCTGAGCAGTGTGCAATCACAAGCAGCATTGCTAAAGTCTGACAGTTAGTACTGAGCCTATTAAACACACCTGCTACTTAACTGACTCTGTGACAGCACGTATTAATGCACTGGTACATTCCTTTTTGGGGCCAGATGGTAGTCAGTTCAAATAATTCTCTCTCTCTTTTTTTTTTTTTGGGGGGGTAGTGTTTGCATGATGCAGCTCTTAGTACAAACATGAGAAATAGAGAAAAATGAATGGCAATGCCCAAACTAGACAAGTGGACCCCTCCCCGGAAGCAGATAGGACTCTGACAGCAATGAGCTACAACATAGACAAGTATATTTCTGCTATCTCAACTGGCATGGCCTTCACATTTGCTTAACACACACACACAACTGCCTGTACATCCAATAACCCAGATAATTGCAACTGCAATTAAGTAATTTCTCACTGTTTGCCACTGTTGCGCACCGCTTACCATTGCACAAATGAAGGGCTCATATGTGCACACTGCAGAGCACTGTGTTTTCACTATGGTAAGTGGTGAGCAACATTTTCAAACAGTGTGCACACTCCTAGTAAATGCATAAACTGGAATTGGTGGTGAAACCATCAGTCTCCATTACTCTTGATCATTGGTAGACATGGCAGACATTCTTGGAGAGCATGTGAGATTTAGGCCACACAGATGGGGTGTCCAGGAGTCCAACATTATTACTGGACTCCTAGTGAAACATCACAGTGCCAGGCTGGTGCCAGGGGTCTACACTGGTGAAAGTGCTACAAAAGCACATTAAAGGTTTTGGTTCTCTTTAGCTGTGGGCTTTGTTTTTTTTTATTTTGGCTCCCAGTATAAGTCAGAAGCTTGATATAGTTTGGCTTGGGCTGTATACAGTGCCACTGCTATCCCACACACTGGTGACCAATGTAGGCATATGAAGAGGGATATCCTCAGTACCTGGATCAAGGAAT